>NC_068405.1:24377354-24492354 GCF_023724105.1 Carassius gibelio | reverse complement strand
ATTTCTCAGCGTTTAATAATGAAAGGCGCAGGTAACTCTGACTCCAGCTCTCGGGCATCTTCACATCATCTCAATGGCTGTGTTTGGATCATCAGAGAGGAAATATTCTCGTGGGTCGTATTAAACATCGCTGGAAATCATTTGATATGTAGAACGATGGTACAAAGGGAAACGTTCCCATATGAACGATCACAGCACTCCATCATAAAGCCATATGCTACAATATGAGTAAGTACACTGAGAAATTCATCAATATGCAAGCGTGCAGCACCGCAGGACCGGACCTTTAATCCATACACCGCTCCATTAGCTAATAAAACACCATTTTGGAAGAGCAGAAGCTCATTTATCACCAGTCCAGATGATTTCCACTTATATTATTTATTGTCTGTCTATTCCTTCACATGCTGGCCGGATCGGAGGCTCCCAGCGGACACAACTAAGGCCTCAAACTGGAGAAAATCCACAGACTGGCTTGGTGACTAAACCAGATAATGCTTTGGCCCAGATTAAGCCAATTTACAGCATGCCAATTCAATTCTGGCCACTGAGAAGTGGTCTCTCCCTCCGGTCTTCACTAGGATCACTAACCCTCTTTAGTCTGAGCTGAGTTTGAGGAGAGCTGTGTGTGCATCCAACAGAGAGAGCCAGATCACATTAGCTGCTTTCCTCTGCACACAGATCAAGAACTGAACAATTCAGATTTGCAAGAAAAAGAACCGAATTAATTGAAATCATTTGTTCTTTTAACTTGAAAAGAAAATTTTATCAAGATCACAAAACCTCACTTAAAAGTTTTTAAAAACATTTTCAAATGTGATTTTAAAGATTTGATGGACAGACAGAACGATAGCTAGAATGATGGAACGATATATAGACAGAATAAGATATAGAAAGATAGATAGATAGATAGATAGATAGAAAATGCATACATGTAGATAAATGAACTTAACTATCATAATATTAAAATGTAAGAATGCGTTCTGACTGTGTCTCCTCCTTAAATCAAAAAATAAAAATGCTACAACTTACAAAAGATAAACAAAAGTCAATTCGTCAAAAACAGCCCAAAGTAGCACATTGACCATATCCCAAATATCATAACTCAAAATATATAATTTCCATAACAGAAATACATATTTTACAGTCACTGTTATGCACACTGATAATAAAAATCTCAAAGGTTTTCTACCAGTGGCCCTACTTCACCAAACGTTTAATCATGAGTTTTATCATAGGCAGAATAGAAAATATTTCAATTCAAGTATTTCAGTCAAATGTGGTTCATGCAATATTTCAAAACTTAAACCCACAGGGGAAAATCAACTCGTGGTAACTGTTTGAAAGCAGGCAGATTACGTGTAAAAACACGTGTGAACTCGAAACTGAAAGCGAAAGTAAACATCGAGCGCACATTCATTTCAATAACCCACATATTCAAAGCGTGAAAATTAACTACAATATTATTATGTTTGCAGGAGCGGAGCACATAGAAAAACAGTCCCATGTTAGTTAAAGGCACGAGATGCTGAGGAAAGATCAGCTGTTCTGCGGCTCTGGAGCTTTGATAAGAGCCTAAAGTTGATTAGCCAAGCCTCTCTGAGACTCTCTGATGAGTTTAAGCTTCATGACGGTTAATTACCTGCAGGCCTCATGAGTGAGAGCTCGTTTAGTGCTGCAATGTTCAGATACATGGAAACACAACGGATTATTTACTCAAATAAAAGGAAAATCAGTTTATTGTTATACAGAATAATTGAAAAAGGCTTTTATTCAGCCTCAAATCAATAAATGTTCCACGAATATTACTCCAAATTAATCCAAATATGAATCTAGCTCAGTTTCTAATCCTTGGCTCTTTGACAAATTGCTTCTGCTCCTCTTTTGTGCATTGCTTTGGATAAAAGAGTCTGCTGAGTGCATAAATGTAGATAAATGTACGTGTACCATTTGCACCATTTGCTGACTGTGTCTTCTCCTTAAATCAAAAAAACAAAGGTAAAGATAAACAAAAGCAATTAGTCAAAGAGCCAACAATATACATAAGATACAATGCCAGGACTGATATCTAAGTAATTAAAAAATAAGGCATAATATTAAATGTTGACTTGGCAGTTTAAGTTGAAAAACTTAATAAAATAAATAAATCTATACCTAAACATAAAAATAATAAAAATGACAAATGCACATACAATTATTAAAACTGAAACAGCAAAAAATAAAAGGCATTTGATAAACTAATAAATACATATAAAAAAAAAATTTTTAAGTAAAATATCAGAGCGTAAGAGGGTGGAATAAAAAAATAAAAAGAAAATAAAGAAACAATCCCGCCTGTGACTCTCTATAAGATCTACTGTATATGTAGACTTTCCTATAAGCTGACAAAACTATTTTAAACTAAGGTTTATGAGGCCAACAACGAAGTACAACAAACTTTCCTTTTAGAGTTTACGGCTTATAAATCACAAAGCTACTTCTCAATATTAGTGCAAAAGATTAATAATGCTGATGTTTTGCTCACAGGGATAGCGTTCTCCTCTGTAACTGATCTATTGTGTGGAGGTCGCGGCTGCAGACGCTGTATTAATATCAGTCTTCTGTGGGACTGATGGTCCTCGCTCTCACGAGGAACACAGCCAACTCTCCAATTACTGCTAATGAGTCTGACCACAGCAGAGCCGCGCAGAACATCGCATCTGTGTGGACAGTCATGAATAAACTGTTGTGATTAAACAGAGCACATTTAGCGCTGGACGTCCATTATGTCTGAAACGCTTGATCACAAACGAAAGGATTGAATCACAGATGTTTAGCGTGCAAGACAACAATCTTCAGAACTGGGAAGATTCATGATCTTTACATAGCTGCTCACTGGACATTAGCAATCAATGACACTGCATGCTACAGAACATAAAAAAAATGTTTTTATGCATTTAGCAGACGCTTTTATCCAAAGAAACTTACAGTGAATTCAGGCTATCAAATTTTGCCTATCATGTGTTCCCAGGGAATCGAACCCACAACATTGCGCTTGATAACACAATGCTCTACCACTTGAACTACAGGAACACTAATAATGCAAACAAATTAGAGTAAGTTTACTGGACTTTCAAGGTTTGGTTTAGGTTCACAAAATGATATTATATAACAAAGTTGCACATTAAATATATATATATTTTTTTTATATCAAACACCATATAAAGATACACTAGATCCTATACAGAGATGTTTTTACTTGTTCTGAACCTAAAAGCTGCTGTGAAAATGTGCTGTTGATAATTTAGTTGATTCAAATTCAGTCAAATAATTTGGTTTATTCTTATTTAGACATATTTGCATATAGTGGCAGATAATGTACAGTAAGGTAATGTTGTTATTATTAACTAAAACCTAAACTAATATTATAAAAAAACACAAAAACTTAAAAAACACTCAAATCAGTCAAAAAAAAAAAAAAATATATATATATATATATATATATATACACACACACACACACACACACACACACACACACACACACACACACACACACACACACACACACACATTTTTTTCTTTAATTTTCTTTTTAATAACAACAACAATATATAATAATAATAATAATAATAATAATAAAGCTATAAATTATTAAATAAAAATACTTTATATTAAATTTATATTAAATCTTTTTAGAGCTAAAGATTAATAAATAAAGCTAAAATAAAATAAAAGCAATAGTAAAATAAAACAAATTATATAAAAAATTTACAAAAACTAATAAAATAAAAAAGCATTTGTTAAAATTTTATAAAGATGTATATAGATTTATAAATTAAGAAATAAAGCTGAAATAAAACAAATATTAATTGTGTCCTTGTCGATTAACAGAAATAAAGCACAAATAAATAGAATAAATAAAACTGAGGATCTGAAGTGTGAAAATGACTAAAACTGAAATAAAAGTAAAATTAAAAATTATGGAAATAGTAAAAATGTCAAGCACAAAATTACTAACAGTAATGCAACATTTTTTAAGAAATGCAAGAATCTCTTTCTATATACTGTATATATGAGGTAGCTTACAAAAATATCACTGAATAGAAGCAGTGTGTTATTTGTAGTTAAGGAAAAACACCAGAGCACAGTGTGTTCAAGCTAACAGCTTTTGCTAACAAGTTTGTGCTCAGTATAAAAGAGTTTTTCAGGTGACACCCTCATGATGTGGAATTATGAGGAAAAATGAGAAATGTCATCATCAATCGTATTAATGCGAGGACTCTGTGTCTTCAGCATCACAACAGTCAATAGAAATGAAGTTACGTTACCCATGGTGCTTTTCAAGGGGAGCGTAATTGGAGGCGATCGTGATCGTGATTGATGCTCTCTCTGACTCAGTCTGACCTCGCTGATGATATGTGGCCACATTCACAGTTGTTCTCCTGCATCTCCATCACGTGAACCTCGTGTCAGTCGCCGGACAGGAACCACTGCAGATTTCTGTTAGAATAACTGACAAATACACGTGCATCTCAATAAATTAGGATGTCGTGGAAAAGTACATTTATTTCAGTAATTCAACTCAAATTGTGAAACTAGTGTATTAAATGCACTGAAATGAACTTTTCCCACAACATTTTAATTTACTGAGATGCACCTGTAAATCAGTCTATCAGGATTATAGACAAATCTGTCGCATGTCCTCAGAAAAGATGCGATGCAATTCATTTAGCCAATTCAAAAAAATTGATTAATTTACAAATGTGTACTGAAAAAACAAAAACAATAGTGTAAACATTTCCAAAGAAACAACAATACACTGTATGGGTCAAAATTATACATTCTTCCTTTATGCCAAAAATCATGAGGATATTAAGTAAAGATCATGTTCATGAAGATATTTAGTAAATCTCCTACCGTAAATATATAAAAACTTCATGTTTGATTAGTAATATGCATTGCTAAGAACTTCATCTGAACAACTTTAAAGATGATTTTCTCAATATTTAGATGTTTTTGTCTCCCTCAGATTCCAGATTTCCTAATAGTTGTATCTCATACAAATATTGTCTTCTCCTCACAAACCACACATCACTGGAGAGATCATTTATACAGCTTCAGATGATGCATACATCTCAATTTCTGACATGACTTCATGTAAAGTTTGCGCAGTATAATATTCCTGATTTTCTCAACATGACCTGATTATGAAAGCGTCTGTAAAGCGGTGAATGGGAGGAGTTTGAGAGCGCATGTGTGCTCTCGTGCCAAACTATATTTACCATTAAATAACGGCGAGTTCACACCTTTGTGTTTGACAGTAAACTGGATTTATAGGGTCTGTTATTAGATATGCAATATGCAAACGGAGCCTCAGAAGTCTGGGTTATTATTCAGTCAGGCTTCGCTCTGATTGCTGGACTGTGGATGTCTGCTCTGTCATTGGAGGAGACGAGCTCTCTGTTCCTCTGGCGTCAGGTCAATTATTCACCGTGAGGGAAGCACACCTGTGTCCCGAGCGGCTACGGCTGATGTAGTGTCGGACATTTCCATGGCATTGCCAGGTGATGGATTCGAGAGGCTCGGGTTCTCCGGAGGTGACCTTCAGCACAGAGCCCAGTGTTCCCAGTATTCCCAGTGTTCCCAGCGGAGCGAAGGGAGAACTGAAACAAGCAGAGACATGCCACTGCGTCACTTTATATTCCCAAATGTGTTCACTATTATAGATCAGGAAATATCTCGATTCTCAATGGAGGAATGATGCTGAAAATACAGCGGAGCATCACAGAAATAAATTACACTTTAACACAGATTCACACAGAAAACAGATGTTTTACATTAGAATAATATTTCATTTTTTGATCAAATAAATGAATTTTTTCCTTGGCGAACAGGAAAACTCTTTTAAAAAGATTACAGTCTTACAAATCCCAAGATTTTGAGAAGTCAACAATGTATGTAACAAATAAACGCTTTAACATTATTATTGCTTTTGTGTTTCAAAGGTAAAAAACAATAAATCACATCATGCAGGTTTGAAACAACATTTCTGGAAACTTTCCAAAAATCCCTGGAAGATTAAAAAAAAAAAAATCCTGGAAAGTTTCCAGAAATTTACTGGAAATTTGCCACCTTTTTGCAACCTGACGGTGAGCAAACAGTACCAGAATCTGAACTGATCATATTTCTCTGTATTTTTGATCAAATAAATGCAGCCTTTCTTACAAACCCATTACAAAGTCCTATTTATTCCTAATGTTACTGGTCGTGGGATGCGAGAACAATAAAAAAAGTGTTTCTTAAATATCTTCTTAAGTGATTCTTGTCATGTGGATGTTCAGACAGATCCATCAGAAGAAAGAGAGATGATCTGAGATGTCCCACAATGCCGTTCTGACACACACACACACACACACACACTCTGATCATTGGCACAAAGCGTGTGATAGATCATATTAACGTCCCTGCTCTATAGATTTATGCATTTTAATTCCGCTGATGCTCTTTAACACGTCTCATCCTCATTCAGACTCATTACAAATGCGATAAGAGCGGTTGTTTATGTGCGTGATAATTAATGGCACTCGAAGAGTTTCCTTTCAGAGCGATGGCTCTCGTCACACGAGCATCTGTCGGTACATTACTAAAACAGAAGAATCTGCTGAGCGAGTCTTGATAACGTCGCTGACTTTCTTTTGTTCATAGCAGTTAGTTTTCCAGTAAAATATCTAAACGTTATTACATCAGGATACATTTACTGGAGATTTTTCTTAAACAAGAAAAAGATCGATCAATGATGACGGAAAAATAATCTGGTTTCGCCTTTGAATTGCATTTATTTTTCTGACCCCATTGGCAGACATTTTTTTTTTTCTTGTTTTAAGCAACATAAAAAAACGTTTTTTTTCAGAAAATATGTGACCCTGTAGTTCAAAACCTTATGTGTCAAATTTCCGAAATTCAGATTAATGCATCATCTGTGCACTGAATAAATGATCTCTCCAGTGATGTGTGGTTTGTGAGGAGAAGACAATATCTGTCTGAGATGCAACTATTAGAAAATCTGGAATCTGAGGGAGACAAAAACATCTAAATATTGAGAAAATCATCTTTAAAGTTGTTCAGATGAAGTTCTTAGCAATGCATATTACTAATCAAACATTACGTTTAGATATATTTACAGTAGGAGATTTACTAAATATCTTCATGGAACATGATCTTTACTTAATATCCTCATGATTTTTTGACATCAAAGAGAAATGTATAATTGTGACCGATACAATGTATCGTTGTCTATTTCTACAAATATACGTCTGTGACACTGACACTGCTTCTGTGCTGCAGGGACACTAACAATAACATAAAAACTCTTGAGTTTCTGCTGTTCTTGAGGTGGGCATCTCTGCCTCGCCAAAACAAGCTGGTGGTGCTGGGCCGACATGTGCAGCGCTGCAGGGATGAAGAGACGAGCTCCGATCCAGAGCCACAGCTCCACTGGAGCGTGCCGGAGCCCATGGGCTTTAGATGAGGCTCTGGCCCCACACCAGAGAGACAGGTGAGGGACCCGACGGGGTTTAGAGACAGGACCGTCGCCTCGGATCCACACCCCTCCGTGTGTCGACTCCGGCTCCAACTGTTGATGTGTCTTCATACCAGCGTGTGTCAGCTGCTATCAGCGAGCGGAGCCACTCAAGTGTGCAGCTCCAGTCTGCCGCGGACAGGCCCCAAACCTGGAGCCGCTTCCGCCTTCCTGCTCTCGCTTTTGTTCAGAAATCAGAGCGACTGACCGGCCTTTGTGCTGGCGAGCAGACGAGCCGGACGGAGGAAGTTGGCGTGATGGAGGCCGTGCCAATTTAGCACAAAACTGAAAGAAGAACATCTCTAGCTCTGTTATTTCTCACTCGAATGGAAACATTTCCCGAAAACAGAGCGGAGTTCTCTTACACGCAAGTTCTCAAACTGTTCTCAACTGAAGCTCTCAATATAAGCTCAAGCATTTTCATCAACTATTTAAACTCTTACTATACTCGTAATACACAAGTAGTTACAGAATCAGTCGTCAGTAGCACAGACGTATATTTGTAGCAATACACAACAATACATTGCATGGGTCACAATTCTGCATTTTTCCTTTATGCCAAAAATCAATTCCTTTTGAACGGTTTTAAATCGGGTATTCATGATTTCCTCATATGAGATCTGTTTTAGCAATACAGTCATAATGGGGAGATTTTCTGAAGTTCAGATCAAAAAAAGGTCCCATGTCTCCAACTGTGCTGTGATTCAACTAAAAAGCTCAAAATGAGTCGAGGAACCACTTGATACTAGTCTAAAACTGCCATCTTCATGATTTTCAAGAGAGAAAACGGCAAATATTGTGTGTTAACACTCCAGCGTCTTGCATTAGACGGTTTAGGTGACCCGACATGAATGATCATAAATATGCATGAGCTCGCCAAACTACATGAACAACACAAAGCCTCTTGGTTCTCGTGTCCCAACAAAATGAAGCATTTCATCAGTTTGGCCCTTCACCACGACGCTCACAATTAATGAGGTTTAATTCGAGCAGCAGACGTGTGACTGATACGTCTATTAGAGGCACAACGACGACATGTCAGACATTAATCAATCGCATCGAGATCATTTCACTGGTGATCATCCTCGCAGAAGTGTGAAGACATTTCTGTATTCTCCAGATCTGTCAAGACCCAAAACATAAACTCTGTTTTTATTTCTCTTCTGCTCACCAAAGCTGCTTTTATATGATCAAAACACATTAGAAATAGTGAAATAATATTCCAGTGTAAATCATCTGTTTTCTATGTGAATCTGTGTTAAAGTGTAATTTATTTCTGTGATGCTCCGCTGTATTTTCAGTCTTCAGTGTCACATGATCTTCAGAAATCAGAATAATATGATGCTTTACTGCTCAAGAAACATTTCTGATTATCATTGGTGTTGAACACAGTCGTGCTGCTGAATATTTTTGTGGAAACCGTGATGCATTTTATTTTTCAGGATTCACAGATTCAATTACAATCGTCATTTTTGATCAGTTTAATGCATCCTTGATTAATAAAAGTGTTCATTTCTTTCTCAAATCTTTCTGACCCTAAACTAACACACCTTTAACAACAGTATGACTTTAGTCTTTGTGTGAGGAACAGACTAGAGCTCAATATTCACATTATTCAATCGAATTTCACATAAGCATTCAAATTAAAACTGAATGTCTGAAAATAAACATGAGATCCGAGAGCTGCTAAGGAGATGATAATTAGTGAAGTGCTGTAATTACAGTCTGTTCTTCACACGAATCAAATCATCGTTTGAGATCAGAAGACTCGGAGTACAAAATCCGGAGGTGCATGGAATTGGGTTTCAAAAAATCAGTATATGTTTGCATCAGGTCAATAATGTCAATGAATTGTTCTTTTAATTAACAAAAGCATGCTTTTAATTCTACATTATTAAGCTTGATTTCCATGCATATTTTCTGTGTGATTCTGTAAAGCGTCGTGGACTCATTAATCGGTTTTGAAGAGACAAAAGCTTCTGCTTCTTTGCAGCGGATGATAAAACCCAACGAGTTCACAGCCGCAGTGTGAATCCCAGCAGCTCGATCCGAGCAGAAAGGTCACAGACACGCTAATAAAGCGCTCCAGCCACGGCACAGAGACGCAGATCCGCTCTCAGAGAGAGAAACCCATCAGAGACTCAGAAACACAGCTCTATCATTCGTAAGTGTGCCCCCTGCGGTTGAGTCTCATTAAACGGACAGATCAGGAGGAGGAGACGCACCATCATTCACTGGCCTCTTCTCATCCACATCCATCTGTTATGTCACAAACTCACTTCTCCTGCACAGATTTTAAAGACACATGGATGATAGACGAAGCCAAGAGCACTGAGAGAAGCGACAGCAGGCAGCGAGCACTAGTTCAGAGCATGTGCATGCAGCAGTGAGGCAGGATTTTGTGCAAATGTATGTGTTTACTTGAGAAAAGCGAGTGAGATGATGCACAACTGAGTTAAGAATGAATAAATAAATAAATGCATGCGCCACATTTAGTGCAGCTTTAACCCTGTGTAAAGTCTGACACATAAAATAATAGTCCAAAAACAAAACGGCTTTATTTTGAATGGAAGCATTTGCTGAAACATGTTTTATGAAAATTTTGCATATGCATGTTTTTTAATGCATCAGGCATTTTACGGCTCATAGAGTCTGATACAGCGAGAATAACGAGGAAAAACATTTAAATTTTATTCAGAGACTCAAACTGATGAATATTTCTGTGAGGAACTGAAATGAGATGTTTCTAACAGTAGAGCGGATACGGATATAAACTGATCTGAGTATCTCTCTATATCTCCACTAATGAGATCCGCACATATAACACAGTGATGGAGAGCTGAAGAAATAAACTCTCCTCAGAAGATGTGAGATGTTCTGGAGGCTTGTGAAGATCATTCCTCCGCTGAGGAACAGTGAAAGTAAAGCTTCTGGAAACAAACGCTCCTCAAAAGAGACTCTGAAACATGATTGATGGAGAATCAAGTGAAGCGGAGCTGCTTCAGTCCAGTAAGAGTTCATCTGGAGATATTACTGACCGTATTCTCACCTTTACTTGATCACGATCAGGAGAGATGTGAGAGATTGTGCATTATGGGCTGTGTTAGTTTGTGCTCTTTGTGCAGCAGATGATCTTCTCTAATTAAGCAGCAGACATAAAACAAAGAAAGGCTGGATTCTAAAGCTCGTTTAAAGGTCTTTTAATGAGTCCTTGTCCCGACATTTAGAGCGGATATCAGTGCAGGCCATGTTCTGTAAATCAAGGCTCATAAAGTTAATAATATGATTGGTGATGATAAGAGGAAAGGTCAGCTCACAGCTCTCCTCTTCTCTCAAACACACAGACGTCAGCCTGTGGAAAACACTTCCAGAAAATTTCAGCTGTGGAGACCATCTGATTAATAGTTTCAAATGGTTTCCTAAAATGTTTTACAATAAAAAGAAATAAACAGTAGGTTATAAAGGTCAAGAGCTCTGGGACAGAAAAGAGCCACGCTTGAAAAAAACTGCTTGTTTGTGGTAAAGTTTGCATCAAAGCAGGATTATTTTAGTTAAATAAAACTAAACCTGAAACTAAAACCTTAAAAAATAATAGTAATAATTTTTTCTACTTGAAATTAAAATAGACATCAACTGAAATTAACTAGAATAATATATATATATATATATATATATATAAACTATAAAGACATGTGAAATTAAAACTACTAAATGTGGTAAAACAACAAAACTTTACATTTTAAACAAAATATGCAAATAAAATAACTACTAAAATAACTAAAATTTAAAGAACTTGTACTAAAATAACTAACATTTAAATAAAATAAATAAAAACTATATAGGTATGCATGAAAACTTGAAATAGTTAAAGTAAAAATGTAAAAATGTTATACTAAAAAACTATAAAAATACCTCAAAGATATTACTATAACACCGCAGTAAAGTAATGTTTGCCATACGTTTCCAACAGAGTTTTGCTTCTTTTTTTCTTAACAAATTATAAAAATATAAAATATATTTCACAAGCATGCTCCATTTGCAGCAGCCTTAAATTATTATTATTTTCTTTAAAGAATAAAATCATTAAAAAGAAGCAAGTGAAGTGCTGCTTTTAAATAACTGACGCCATACATCAACAAAAACCTTCGTGACTAGACCTACATAATGGACTTACAGCATTAATGGACAACTTTAAGTGCTTTTTGTCATTTCTGAAGCTTCGCAGACATCATCACTGTCACTGTATGAAAAAAAAGCTTTGTAGAGATTCCATAACATTCTCCTTTATGGTAAAAAAAAACTACAGCATACAGGTTTAAAACCACTGTAAATAATGGTTGAATTTTCTTTCTTGTGAGCGAATGGCTCCTTTAAAGACCGGCCATGTATTGTGTCCTGCAGATGGGTTTATTTATATATAATTTGGCTATGATTGCAGAAACTGTATCTTTTTGTTTGATATTTCTTGATGTCCTCTGTTAATAAGTCTCATTTGAGTTGTTCTGAAACCTAAATATTTTGGCAGCGAAAGCTAAAAATGGTATTTCTGATTGCAGTGCTCTGCTAATGTCCCGCGGTTTTGAGGCAGTATACAGTAGTTTTAGTCCTGCGTCAAATGTCCTTTAGAGATTTCTATCATATTTATTCAACCTGTCCTGTTTTTTTGTTTAGTTCAGTTTAAGGTAATACATAAGTATCTTGATATAAATCTTGTTTAATCTAAAAATAAATCTACCTCATAATATAAAAAGAAAATCTATAAAAATCTTACCCTGAATCTAAACCATAGGGAGCCCTTTTAAATTAGGAGATTCAACTAATCGTATTTGTTGTTAACAAAGTGGCCACTAGTATTCAGTATACTCCTGTGCGCTATAAGAAAATACTATTTCAGTCTCTTCACTTAATTTCACATTTATTTAAATGTGTAACTTGCCAAACTGCTGGAGAACAAACGCCATCACTTCAGAGTCTCACTTGTTAATTAGCAGTGAAAAATAATAATGAATTGGCAGTTTCATAAATATGAAAGTCAAATAAACTCACCCGCGTGTGTTTTCCGAATTCATTTTCTCAGTGATCTCTGCTCAATTCCCTGAGAGCGCCCCGTTATGGACTAAATCAATCAAAGGCCTGACTTCATTAATTGCGGGGAGGACCTGGGGCAGGTTGTAAGTGGGGTTACTCGTCAGCCCGGAGCCGTGATGGAGGACGGGCCGAGCCTGAGAGAGCCAATTTGTGCATCAAAGCCTGCAGCAGGACAAGAGCACACTTAATGCAGATCACTGGAAATGCATCATTATATGCACCATTTACCAGATGCCCATTTAACATGCAATAATTAGATCAATGCTCTTGAGAAAGGAGGGTGGGCTGTATAATGGGGTCCCCTGCCATAACATTAACCGCACCCCAGGGTTGTCAAAATTGTTATTTGGAGGGTCTCATTCTTTTGAGTGCTTGGGAACGCCAAAGCAATGCTTTTGTGTCGTTCTGCCATTCTTTCATTCCCCGTTTCTCCATTATTCTTTCGGTCTGAGCACATCCGGGCGGTGAGCAATGTTATTCGGGTAGTTACCCTTAAAGATGATTCAGCCTCTGTACATCCACCAAATTACACTTCCATTCACATGCTGCACTCAGGGCCGCAGACATGAAAGAAAACATCATTTCTTATTGTGATGGAGCCGTCTTTGTGGCATTCGCCAGCCTCGTTTCTGCTTTTAAGATAAAACCAATAATGAGAACTTCGGAGTGCTTAGAGTTGTAGCCGTCCTCTCAGACAGACAGATTAACAAACGCTGTTTTATCAGAGCACTCCCAACAATTGGACGACATGCTCGATCTGTCACGGACGATGGGAAAGCATTTGTTCTGCTGCTATGATATACGACATCAAAATTAATCACTGAACATTCTATTATTATAATCTGTTTAAATGATTTTGCCCTCGTCTGAGTAATTACGAGCCAGATTTACAAAACAATGCTAATGCAGATACAAAATGCAACTAGCCATATAATCATCCATTCTCAGTAAAGCTAAATGAATACACTTATTACACAAACACTTCCTTTCAATTGCAATGTTTTGTTTCTGTTGAAAAGTTGAGTAACCTACACAGTATTCTGGTGTAAATATATATGACACTTGATAGATGCTCTACAAATCAGATGCCAACATGTATAGAAGGTGTGGATTTGTGTTACCATAAAAAATACAAAAAAAAACTAATTTGGGGAGTAATCAGACCAACAGACAGACAGAGTGACAGAGAGAGCGATGGACAGACAGACAGAGTGACAGACAGAGTGACAGAGAGAGCGATGGACAGACAGACAGAGTGACAGACAGAGTGACAGACAGACAGAGCGACAGACAGAGGAAAAGAAAGAGTGACAGACAGACAGAGAGATACACAGACAGAGCGACAGAGTGACCGACAGAGCGACAGACAGACAGAGTAACAGAAAGACAGAGAGAGGGACAGTCAGAGTGACAGAACTATGGACAAGAGTGACAGACAGACAGAGCAATGGACAGACAGACAGAGACAGATAGAGTGACAGACAGACAGAGCGACAGACAGAGGGACAGACAGAGGGACAGACAGACAGAGAGAGGGACAGACAGAACGACGGACAAGAGTGACAGACAGAGACAGATAGAGTGACAGACAGACAGACAGAGCGACAGACAGAGGGACAGACAGACAGAGAGACACAGATAGAGTGACAGACAGACAGAGCGACAGACAGAGGGACAGATAGACAGAGAGAGGGACAGACAGAACGACGGACAAGAGTGACAGACAGACAGAGCGACGGACAGAGTGACAGACAGAGACAGATAGAATGACAGACAGACAGACAGACAGAGCGACAGACAGAGGGACAGACAGACAGAAAGAGGGACAGACAGAGCGACGGACAGAGTGACAGACAGACAGAGCGACGGACAGACAGACAGAGACAGATAGAGTGACAGACAGAGCGACAGACAGACAGAGCGACAGACAGAGGGACAGACAGACAGAGAGAGGGACAGACAGAACGACGGACAAGAGTGACAGACAGAGACAGATAGAGTGACAGACAGACAGACAGAGCGACAGACAGAGGGACAGACAGACAGAGAGAGACAGATAGAGTGACAGACAGACAGACAGACAGAGCGACAGACAGAGGGACAGACAGACAGAGAGAGGGACAGACAGAGCAACGGACAAGAGTGACAGACAGACAGAGCAACGGACAGACAGACAGAGACAGATAGAGTGACAGACAGACAGACAGAGCGACAGACAGAGGGACAGACAGACAGAGAGAGGGACAGACAGAACGACGGACAAGAGTGACAGACAGAGACAGATAGAGTGACAGACAGACAGACAGAGCGACAGACAGACGGACAGACAGACAGAGAGAGACAGATAGAGTGACAGACAGACAGACAGAGCGACAGATAGAGTGACAGACAGACAGACAGAGCGACAGATAGAGTGACAGACAGACAGACAGAGCGACAGACAGAGGGACAGACAGACAGAGAGAGGGACAGACAGAGCAACGGACAAGAGTGACAGATAGACAGAGCGATGGACAGAGTGACAGATAGACAGATCTAGAACAACAGCAGATAAGCTCATCGGAGGCTAACAGCTGTTAGCTGCCTTCTGCAGCACATTATGGAGATCCTAATGGAGTAATTTATGAAAGAAAGAAATACGTAACAGATCATTAGCATTCTTCTTTCCTCCTTCGGCGGGTTGTGAGACGGCGCACACACTTCAGAGTCGTTAAACCCAACATCCTCTGAAATGCTGGGAAGAAATAAAAGTGCATGGGGGGTTAATGGATCTCAAGGCAATCACTTGGTGCCTATATGATGCTGAATCCGCTTATAGGACTATAGATTGCATAATGTGATTGTTGGGATGTTTGATGGAGCATTGGATGCCATCTGATGCTGGACTCAATGGAAAAACCAATGCAAGGAGTCGCTCAGGTAGCACTATTACGATCTGCCTTCCATCTGTTTAGGAGCCAATAAAAATCACACTAAACCTGATATAATTTCACAGTCTTATAGCCCATAGAGTGAGTCACGCTTCACCATTTACATCGCTTATAATACAGCTGACTTCCAGATGAAAGCTGACTAGAGATGGGAACTTAATTGAGGGAAACACTTTAGCGTTTGCAGCCGTCAAAAAATAAAGGCCAATGAGGATTTGTGTTGTTCTTTTGCATTAAAGCTCATTTGCAGGCATTTACAGTGAATGAAAGAGCTTTTATGAGACGTTAATGCTTATGTGTTTGATAGATTGACATAATGCTGATGAGAAACACATAATCACTTGTTTCTGTATATAGACATCACAGCTAATGCACGAGAGACCGTTATCGCTAAGATGATGCAATTCCACCTCTGAGGAGACAAATAGGGATATATTATTGCAGATTTATTAAATTACTTTTTATTTTTGGAAGTTTTATTAATATCACTAATCAAAAATTAAGTTTTGATGTATTTAAGGTAGAAAATTTACTAAATATCTTCATATAAGATAATCTTTACTTAATATCCTAATGATTTTTGGCAAAAAAGAAAAATGTCGAATTTTGCCCCATACAATGTATTGTTGGCTATTGCTACAAATATACCTGTGCTACGTTTGTGCTCATGTTTAAGATCTCTTCTGAAACTCAGGAGAAACATCTGAGAGGATGGAGGCTCGAGAAAACCTGAGAAATGACAGAGATGCCGCTGGGTTATTGTGAAAGTGCTGTGTTCATGTCAGACGTATAGATCCGATCTCTTCCTGGTTCCTCTGGCTCTCGAACGCCAGCCTGTGATTGGCTGATGGCTGTTTAGTGTGTTTAGCTTTGCAGATAAAATTAAACTGGCTGTGACATGATTAATGGAGGCAATTTCCCTCAGCAGTCACACGGTCATATTCTGTGGCAGCCAGCGTGTGTTTCACTGTGTGTGTGTGTGTGTGTGTGATGACAGAATGTGGATGTGCGGATGGCACAATGTCTGTTGTGTTTGCAGGCAGTGTACATACATTAACAGAAATCACAAATGAGATCTCTTCAATATCGCGGTTTTTCCCTGGAGACAGTAATCAAATTTAATTTGCTTCTCATATGTTTCTCCAGCAAAAAAACAAAACAACACTTGCTTCATTAAGAGTTTCAGAAGAGATATCAATGTCAAAAATGTTTTCATATTCACAAAGACACTACACTGGTTTCCAGTACAGTTATCTAAACATTCGGAAGAAAAATGACTTGGGACACTAAGTTCTACTTCCTGAAAATCTGAAAAAAAAAATTGTCATATTTTTCTGATGTTTTTCTTATTTTTAGCATGAAGTTTTAAGATTTTATAATAATTATTATTATTATTTTAGAAAAGTACATATGCTTCCAAAGTAAATCTGCATTTAACGGTTTCAGTAAATCCTTATTTAAAGTGTAGGTACACCAAAATAAAAAAATAAAAAATCTCGATGTAAATTTTAGTCTAGTTTTCTAGTACAAATAAAGATACATTTACTTGAGAAGCAAAACAACATCAGATATTAAATCTGTTTTTTATTTTATTACTTTTCAAAATGAACAGAGTTTATGTTAAAACAGAAAACAATATCTGTCAGCGGGGTCAGAAAAGAATTAATTTCAACCCCACTGATTTTTCTTGCTTTAAGAATGAATTAATGAACGAATGAACAAATAAATTAATCACTCAATTTTGATAAATGTCATTTTGCTTCTCAAGTAAATGTACCTTGATTTAACCTCAATAGTTATCATGCAGCGAGTGTAAACAGAACTAAAACTAAAAGCTGTCTGCTTAATATTATCCTGAGACTAACACCGTTGATATTTCATTGATATTTCTAAACAATAGCATTCTCTGGGTTACTTCAAAACAAATTCTCAATAGACTATCATAAACGTAAACTACATGAAAATGGACTCTTTAATTCCTGCTCGTATTATTGACTGAGATATGAAACATTTAGCTGATGAAAATGAGACAACAGCGGCGTGGGATCACGAGGGATTCCCGTTTAATGACATATTAATCATTGATAAGCTGAAATCCCCTCCGCTGCTGATGTACACAGAGGGATATTGACGAAGCATCAGCTGTCAATCATCTGAGCAAACGAGACTTCAGCTTGAGTTTCACAATCAAACACTCTTTAGATAGTTATTCTGCAAAAAACATCTTTTCCGTCCTGTTTTCAAGAATAACAGCCATAAGCAAGAGAGAAATAAATCATTTTTATCAACAAAAAAGCTTGTCTGGTCTTCTGCTGTCAGCATGAATTATTAACACGCTCGTCTCTGTGTACATTTAACATGATTCAATGAAAAGTGAGTGAATGAATGCATTTCTGAAACACGGAGCCGGTCTGGTTTGATTTGATTCATCTGTCCATCAGGTTTGTTCAGAGAGCAGAGGAAGTGATGGATGTGTTTCCTGTCTGCCTGTCACTTCCTGTTCTTCTGATATCAGTGAGAAGCTGTGTCCACGGCTCTGAAAGATCCGAACTCATTTAATTGAGAGGATCGATCGGCCGGATTGAAGTAAGATGTACAATAAGAATCAAACTGCAAAGAATTCATCAGAAAGAATTAATCTGATAAAGATTTCAGAGAAACGACCTTTGACCCTGAACTCAACCAGAGACAACCGAACTCAAACCGATAAATCATACATAATAAAACAAAACATCCATCTTCATCTCAAGCTGACTTGGGTCCAATAGACTAGATCACCATCACAAAAAAATAAAATAAAATAAAATAAAAGAATTGTATATTATATATATATATATATATATATATATATATATATATATATATATATATATATATATATATATATATATATATATATATATATATATATATATAATTGTATTTATATAAATGTAGTTTTCATATTTATTAATAATACTAATGATTTTAGTAGTGAAAATATCTTAATGGAACCATTTAGACAAAAAAGGTTATTCTATGGCATCTATGGTAAAATAATAAAGTGGTATATATAATATTCATAATATAATTAATAACATTATTACAAATTATTAATAATAATTTATTATTTTCATTATTTGTTTTAGTTTATTTATTTAATTTATTGTGTTTGTTTATTTCCATTAGCTATAATGCCTAATCATTACATTTAATTCATTTCTAGTCTAATGTCTCCTGTCTAATAATTTATAATCACAGTTTGTCTTTAAGCATTATTAATTTAAATGAATATGATTAAACAAAAAAAGTACAGTATACTGTACTAAAATATTAAAATGCAATATTCTAAAATATTAATATATTAATATTGTGAAATATAATATTAATGACATAACCTTATTAATTTATATTATCAAAATTAGCTTCTTTTTTTTAAAAATATGCATATATGTGTATGAATGAACAAATATTTTTGGATTTATTTTTCACTCTCCTGGTTGTGGTCTGATCTTAGCCATTATTGAATTAAAAAATATATATTATAAAGTATATATTATAATAATACAATATTAGTAGTACAATTAAAATGTTTTTTTTTTTAATGCAGCTTTCTGATGTCCTTTCTAATAATTTTAAAACACTGAAATTTAAACAAAAGTAAAATTCTGAGATATTGAACATAATTATTGAATCAGTATAGACAATACAATATTTTCTGATATTTTCAGAATTATATTTATTTCTGGTCTCTGTTTTAACCATTATTAATGTAAATAAAAATTATTAAAATGTATATTATGATGAATTAATATACGCGATTCTATTTGCAATGAATAAATAGGGAAATATTTTCAACAGAATTTTATTTTAATCTGGCATAAGCATATTCTGTATGTCGTATCATGATCATAAGCTCCAAAATCATGTCTGATGCAACACAAATCCACAAACCCATGAGGTGAGATGATCTAGTTTGGTGTCTCTGAGATCAGTGTGCGGTTGAACATCTGTGCTCCTCCACGAGTCTGCCTCCTCGCAGCGAGATCCCAGCCACAACAAGATCAGGAAGCCCAAGCCAGAGCCAGAATCAAAGCGAACAGAGCTGGCACCAGAGCAGCCGTTTATCAGCCCAGATAAAGGTCATTTCACTGGCCGTCGGACGCCCCAAACACGGCAGGGGTGCAAACCAGCCGTCAGATGCTGCTGCGCGATAGCAGCCATCCTCAACGTTTACTGAGACTGTAACGAGTCCCGAAAAATAAACAGCAGACATTACTGCAGAGGAGAATCAAAACCAGAGCTGTCTGATTAATCAACATACTTTAAATCTGAAAACATAACACAATTATCAAATCACAAATGCTAGGATTTACTTTAAAAGGGTCATATGATGTTGCTAAAAAGAACATTATTTGGTGTGATGCACTGTTTATGCGGTTTAAGGTTCAAAAAACACATTATTTTCCAGATGACGTTCATTATTGTTTGTCCTCTATGCCCCGCCTTCTGAAACGTGTCGATTTTTCAAGGCTCATCTTTCTGAAAAAGCAAGGTGAGCTCTGATTGGCTTGCTATCCAGTGTGTTGTGATTGGCCGAGTGCCTCAAGTGTGTTACTGAAATGTCACGTCTCTTAACATACTGTGATGCCAGCCCCACGAGACCCAGTGCAGCTGCTCTCCTCGAGCACATCCCATCATCCGTTCTCTTTAGCAGTTCACTCAATGTACTGTAAGGAGTGACTGAATAACTCGGGATATTGGTTTATTTCACTTCAGAGGGAATGTAAAGCATGTTATAAACCAATGATTCTACAGCACTGCCTGTTTAGCCCCGCCCCATGATTCTACAACACTGCCTGTTTGGCCCCGCCCCGTCTGATTCTACAGCACTGCCTGTTTGGCCCCGCCCAATGATTCTACAGCACTGCCTGTTTAGCCCCGCCCCATGATTCTACAACACTGCCTGTTTAGCCCCGCCCCATGATTCTACAACACTGCCTGTTTGGCCCCGCCCCGTCTGATTCTACAGCACTGCCTGTTTGGCCCCGCCCAATGATTCTACAGCACAGCCTGTTTGGCCCCGCCCAATGATTCTACAGCACTGCCTGTTTGGCCCCGCCCAATGATTCTACAGCACAGCCTGTTTGGCCCCGCCCAATGATTCTACAGCACTGCCTGTTTGGCCCCGCCCAATGATTCTACAGCACAGCCTGTTTAACCCCGCCCGATGATTCTACAGCACTGCCTGTTTGGCCCGGCCCAATGATTCTACAGCACAGCCTGTT
The DNA here is from genome assembly GCF_023724105.1 of Carassius gibelio. NCBI lineage: Eukaryota > Metazoa > Chordata > Actinopteri > Cypriniformes > Cyprinidae > Carassius > Carassius gibelio. Next base: position 24,471,508 of record NC_068405.1, on the reverse strand, counting down.
TGGCCCCGCCCAATGATTCTACAACACTGCCTGTTTGGCCCCGCCCAATGATTCTACAGCACTGCCTGTTTGGCCCCGCCCAATGATTCTACAACACAGCCTGTTTGGCCCCGCCCAATGATTCTACAACACTGCCTGTTTAGCCTCGCCCAATGATTCTACAACACTGTCTGTTTAGCCCCACCCAATGATTCTACAGCACAGCCTGTTTGGCCCCGCCCAATGATTCTACAACACAGCCTGTTTGGCCCGGCCCAATGATTCTACAACACTGCCTGTTTGGCCCCGCCCAATGATTCTACAGCACTGCCTGTTTGGCCCCGCCCAATGATTCTACAGCACAGCCTGTTTGGCCCCGACCGATGATTCTACAGCACTGCCTGTTTGGCCCCGCCCTATGATTCTACAGCACTGCCTGTTTGGCCCCGCCCAATGATTCTACAGCACAGCCTGTTTGGCCCCGCCCAATGATTCTACAGCACTGCCTGTTTGGCCCCGCCCAATGATTCTACAGCACAGCCTGTTTAACCCCGCCCGATGATTCTACAGCACTGCCTGTTTGGCCCGGCCCAATGATTCTACAGCACAGCCTGTTTGGCCCCGCCCAATGATTCTACAACACTGCCTGTTTGGCCCCGCCCAATGATTCTACAGCACTGCCTGTTTGGCCCCGCCCAATGATTCTACAACACAGCCTGTTTGGCCCGGCCCAATGATTCTACAACACTGCCTGTTTGGCCCCGCCCAATGATTCTACAGCACTGCCTGTTTGGCCCCGCCCAATGATTCTACAACACAGCCTGTTTGGCCCCGCCCAATGATTCTACAACACAGCCTGTTTGGCCCGGCCCAATGATTCTACAACACTGCCTGTTTGGCCCCGCCCAATGATTCTACAGCACTGCCTGTTTGGCCCCACCCAATGATTCTACAGCACAGCCTGTTTGGCCCCGCCCAATGATTCTACAACACAGCCTGTTTGGCCCCGCCCAATGATTCTACAACACAGCCTGTTTGGCCCCGCCCAATGATTCTACAGCACAGCCTGTTTAGCCCCGCCCAATGATTCTACAGCACAGCCTGTTTAGCCCCGCCCAATGATTCTACAGCACAGCCTGTTTGGCCCCGCCCAATGATTCTACAGCACAGCCTGTTTGGCCCGGCCCAATGATTCTACAGCACAGCCTGTTTGGCCCCGCCCAATGATTCTACAGCACAGCCTGTTTGGCCCCGCCCAATGATTCTACAGCACAGCCTGTTTGGCCCGGCCCGATGATTCTACAGCACTGCCTGTTTGGCCCCGCCCGATTATTCTACAGCACTGCCTGTTTGGCCCCGCCCGATTATTCTACAGCACTGCCTGTTTGGCCCCGCCCAATGATTCTACAGCACAGCCTGTTTAACCCCGCCCGATGATTCTACAGCACTGCCTGTTTGGCCCGGCCCAATGATTCTACAGCACTGCCTGTTTGGCCCCGCCCAATGATTCTACAGCACAGCCTGTTTGGCCCCGCCCAATGATTCTACAACACTGCCTGTTTGGCCCCGCCCAATGATTCTACAGCACTGCCTGTTTGGCCCCGCCCAATGATTCTACAACACAGCCTGTTTGGCCCCGCCCAATGATTCTACAACACTGCCTGTTTGGCCCCGCCCAATGATTCTACAGCACTGCCTGTTTGGCCCCGCCCAATGATTCTACAACACAGCCTGTTTGGCCCCGCCCAATGATTCTACAACACAGCCTGTTTGGCCCGGCCCAATGATTCTACAACACTGCCTGTTTGGCCCCGCCCAATGATTCTACAGCACTGCCTGTTTGGCCCCGCCCAATGATTCTACAACACAGCCTGTTTGGCCCGGCCCAATGATTCTACAGCACTGCCTGTTTGGCCCCGCCCAATGATTCTACAGCACTGCCTGTTTGGCCCCGCCCAATGATTCTACAACACAGCCTGTTTGGCCCGGCCCAATGATTCTACAGCACTGCCTGTTTGGCCCCGCCCAATGATTCTACAGCACTGCCTGTTTGGCCCCGCCCAATGATTCTACAGCACTGCCTGTTTGGCCCCGCCCAATGATTCTACAACACTGCCTGTTTGGCCCCGCCCAATGATTCTACAGCACAGCCTGTTTGGCCCCGCCCAATGATTCTACAACACAGCCTGTTTGGCCCCGCCCAATGATTCTACAACACAGCCTGTTTGGCCCGGCCCAATGATTCTACAACACTGCCTGTTTGGCCCCGCCCAATGATTCTACAGCACTGCCTGTTTGGCCCCGCCCAATGATTCTACAACACAGCCTGTTTGGCCCGGCCCAATGATTCTACAGCACTGCCTGTTTGGCCCCGCCCAATGATTCTACAGCACTGCCTGTTTGGCCCCGCCCAATGATTCTACAACACAGCCTGTTTGGCCCGGCCCAATGATTCTACAGCACTGCCTGTTTGGCCCCGCCCAATGATTCTACAGCACTGCCTGTTTGGCCCCGCCCAATGATTCTACAGCACTGCCTGTTTGGCCCCGCCCAATGATTCTACAACACTGCCTGTTTGGCCCCGCCCAATGATTCTACAGCACAGCCTGTTTGGCCCCGCCCAATGATTCTACAGCACTGCCTGTTTGGCCCCGCCCAATGATTCTACAACACTGCCTGTTTGGCCCCGCCCAATGATTCTACAGCACAGCCTGTTTGGCCCCGCCCAATGATTCTACAGCACTGCCTGTTTGGCCCCGCCCAATGATTCTACAACACTGCCTGTTTGGCCCCGCCCAATGATTCTACAGCACTGCCTGTTTGGCCCCGCCCAATGATTCTACAGCACAGCCTGTTTGGCCCCGCCCAATGATTCTACAACACAGCCTGTTTGGCCCCGCCCAATAATTTTACAGCACTACCTGTTAAAAACAGGACACAAAGTAGCTTATTATTTCAAAATTTTGTTTTTTGATGCAAAAATAAAAGTTGACAGAAATAAGGACAGAAAATATAAATAGTAATAAAAACAGTATTGGCATTTTACGTGAATGTTTTTATTTAGTAATTTAGTTGTTTTTAGTAATAATAATAGTAGTAAATTTATTTTACAAATATATTATATTATATATTATTAGCCAAATTGTGCATTACTATTACCTTGTTTTTATTCAGTACAATTATTTAGTAATAATGATAATAATCATAATAACAATTATTATTACACAAAGTTGTTCCCAAATTGTGCAGCCCTACAAACAACCACACAATACCTCGAATAAAATGTTTCATGTTTTAAATTAAAGAAGTTAATTAATTATTATTAGTAGTATTTTAATTAATAACTTTCTAGCCGAATTGGTATAATATCACAACATTTTGGCCAAACTGTTGGCTAAACAAATTATTTTTAACATTTGAAATCTAAGATAATAGTACTGTAATCCACAATTTAAATGTAAATATATATATATATATATATATATATATATATATATATATATATATATATATATATTATTTTTTTTAGTTTTTTTTTTAATACGTGATTTTTATTTTTACAGTTAAATATTACAATAATACTTCATATTTAGTTTTTATTTAATTTTATACATTTATCTAGTAACACTACTACTCCTTTTATTCTTCTTCTTGTATTATTATTATTATTATATAACCATGCTAATATATAATCAAAATTTTTTGCCAAACTGTGCAGCCCTCTAAACTACAGAACATGCCAAGAAAAATCACAATTACCGTATTTTTCAGACTATAAGTCGCATTTATTTAGAACCAAGAACCAAGAGAAAACATTACCGTCTACAGCCACGAGAGGGCGCTCTATGCTGTTCATTATAGACTACAGGAGAACCGAGTAGCACCTCTGGCAGCATAGAGCGCCCTCTGGCGGCTGTAGACGGTAATGTTTTCTCTTGGTTCATTTCTCTCTATTCATGTCAAATTCATTTTGATAAATAAGTCGCACCTGACTAAAAGTTGCAGGACCAGCCAAACTATGAAAAAAAGTGCGACTTATAGTCCGGAAAATACGGTAGTATTTTCTCCAAATTGTGCATCTCAAGAATGAGAAGTGTATATTTTCCCCACATGCAGCAGAATCCACACAGTGTTGACTTGATTCGGCGTGACGCAGCGCAGCGGGTCAGAACAGGCCCGTCTCTTTGGAGGGTCACATTACCTAAATCAGCTCTATTAACCCCTTGTGGACGGACGCAATCTGACAGTCGCACAGCTGCAAATGAGCGGCGCTAAGCCACTGCAGCGCTCTCGTCCTTTTCTGATTTACATACAAATTGATCTTGAGGTAAATCAGTTGTCATTTTTCTGCAGGTCACAAGGAACATGGAGAGATAATGAAACGGGGCCGTTGAGTGGAACGGGGCCGCCCAGATGGGGCTCTTCTGTTAATGTACTCCCTAAAGCCATCAGACGTGCAAACACACTCCAGAGCCGGTGTTTAAACACTCCGAACACATCTGATCTGGCCTTCACAAACACACACTTCAGCACACAAACTCTGATCTGAGATATCTTACCAGGAGTTTCACAGACATTCATCATGCTTCCAGAACAAAAAATAAAAATATGCAAATTCAATTCCAAACTGAATTAAATAAAAATGCATATCTACAGTGTCTGTGTGGCAGCTCTGTATTAATATTCTGCTAACATTATTATTATTAAGTATTAAACTGCTGCATTTAATTGAGCTGACAGGGTTTAACACACAGACTTTCTTTCTTTGCTTATTTATTAAAAATTGCTCAAAAGTTGCCCCATGTATCATCAGCCTAAGAGAAGAAAGAATCTATAAAAAAAACTATAACACCAGTAAAGCGTTAGTAAATTATACATAACAATTTAGTAATATTTCCCATGCAAAGAATTACAAATTTTAAAATATATATATATATATTTTTTTTTTTTTAAATTTTTCTTTGTTTGAAATTTCTGAATAAAGTTACTATTATTATTATTATTATTATTATTATTATTATTATCCAGCTATACTTATATTTAATCACAAAATTGTGCAGCCTTACAAAGAAGCACAGCAAACCTGGAATTTTATGTTTGATTCTTGAAAATGAAAAAATGAAAAGTTTTAATATAATATAATATTCATAACAACACTGAAACTCTTACTCTTTTAAATAAAGAAAATTATACATAATGAATTAATTTAACAATATTTTCCATATTTTTTAAATGAAATAAAAAAATAATTAAAAATAAAATAAAATAAACAATTTTCTCATTAGTCTTTTTAAAAATGTCCATGTGAAATTTATATAAGAATAAAATTTATTTATTAATAAAACCATTCAGAATACATCCAAACTGCTTTTATAGATGAGTAAAGTTAAATGCATAAAATGAATATTTCATAAATAGATCTATTCTAATATGATGAATATTAGATTAATATACAAAGTATATTATTGTAATTTAATATTAAATACAATAAGAAATTGTCATATTCATATTTTAAAATAAAATCTAACATTAAAAATGTTAATAGCCCCAAAAAGGTAAATTTTTCTACAAGTTGGATGAGTTATGAGATCTGACCCTCATTGCAAAGATTGAAAAAGCCATTTAAAAACAAACACTAACATTGTTTTGTCTGGACATGCATGTCTAGTTATTAAAATAAAAAGCATGAAATCAATATTTATCGATTAATATATTCATATACTCCAGATGTGGTCAAACACAGTTTGGTTTCAGTGACAGACGGATGATTTGTGTCTGAAAGCTCCATCTAAATTCACGACACCTGAATAGATGGAGTAAATGTTGACTGTCAGTAATGAAGCGAGGCTCCGCCCACCACAGATTGACAGGAGCTCGTCAAGGGCCTCCAGGGGGCGGAGCCAAGGGGACGAATGGATCGGACCATTGCACTCCATTAATGTTGTCACGGCGAGATGAATAATGAGCGGTCTGAGGCTTGTTTCTGTGGTGATGAGAAGAGCCAGACGAATATTCGTTTGCCAGCGTTTCTATAACTAAAGGCTGTTTTGTGATCCCCGGAGAGCAGAGTTTACACTTAATGAGCTGCTGAGGGATAATTATGATGTTTAATACACAATCTAGCTCATATCATCACCAGAGGTGCGGCGTTTTGACCCGTCTGAAACACAGCAAACAAGTCAATCAGCTTCATGTCAACTCAACATAAGTACTCGTTTACATCTGAAGCAGATCTCAGATTTACAAAACTCTAGAAGAGCTAGAAGAGCTGGTAGCATCATTTATTTAACAACCCAACATCTAACATCATCTCAGACATCATTATTATATCATACACATCCATAAGATCACAGACACACTCATGACGCATGTTGTTTTCATGGATCTAAAGGTTAATGGTCATCTGTGTCCCTCGCTGTGGCATTTCAGACCAACTCAGGGATCATTTGTGTTAAAATTACACGGACAAAGCTGGATCAGACACAAACGAGTCTAGACTGCCCTCGTGACTTTCAGAAATCAGACAGATCTGAGTCTATATAAAGCAGCACCATCTGAATCCACCACAGATGAGCGTGATTAATGGTGGATCAACCTGACTGCCAAGATCACAGTCTGCAATTAAGACCTCAGTATGAACTCCAACATTTTCAACAAACTCACCCACAATCAGATCAACTGAACTGCTACAACCAGGAGTCCACCAAGGGCCTCCAGATGACTTCAAAATAAGACAGAACAAGCTGTGAAAATTCATTTCATTTCTGTTGATGAACTAGGGTGTGGTGGTCATTGAAAAGCTAGATGAGAGAATATTAAAAGTGTGATTTCCAGTCATGGAAACTAATGAAATCTTCAAAAAGTTCTAAAAATTATTAATTAAAATCTTATAAAGTAATAAAAAATATATAGAAATCAACACAAAAAGTCATTCAAATATAATTAGAATCTTTAAAAAGCTATAAAAATTATTTAATACAATCTTTTAAAAAAATTATAGAATTTAACAATCCTAAAAAGTTATTCAAATCGATAAAATATTTTGCATATCATTGCGCTTTTGTTGCGCTTTTTGTTTCCATTGTCACTTTGTATAAAAGTATCTGCTAAACGTCTAAATGTAAATTAATAAAATTCTTAAAAATGTATAAAATCTTAAAAAAATCAAGCAAATGTATAGAACATTTTTAAAAAAAAGTAGATATTGATAGACTCTTAAAAAATATGGAAAATAATAAATCTTTAAAAATCATGCAAATTAATACAATATTTTGAATTTATGGAAGTTAATATAAAAAAATTCAAGTTAAGATTTTTTTTTTTAAATGAATCGAACCTTAAAAAGTTATAGAAAATCATCTTTAAAAAGATTTTAATAGTAAAATGTAAAAATAGTAAAATAATAATAACACTAAAAATAACATGACTAAAAAATTTACTGATTGGTCATAAAACATTTAAACCTGAAGATATATATATATATATTTTTTTTTTTTTTTTTTTTTTTTTTTTGGTCTAAAATTACGGTATTATTCCAATTACTCATAAATATTTTAATAAATCATTTGACTATATTGACACTCCTGGTTTCTGTAAATAAAAATGTGTGAAATGAGTACCTTTAAGATTACAGAAGACATATCAGAAACATCTTTAAAATATTGTCTTTAACAATAGAAGTCAAAAAGGCTGATAACTCGTGTGAAAACGGACTGAGGAGAAGCCAAGCATCCCTGAGCGCTCCATGAAGTCTCTCTGTATTACTACGGTAAACAGACGCCTGTCCTTCTGAAGACACAGTGTCAGGTGAGAACATCTATCTGTTTACATGCGGAGGAACGTGAGCTCTGACGGTGCATCACAGCTCACAGTTATTAAAGCAGAAACAGGTGCCGCTTTCTCTCTGGACGTTCACGCTTCTCTCCCCGGAGGGATTTTACTCATCTCCTCGTCTCCGGGCCGCTGCGCGCCGCAGAGTTTAATAGAGTCTCGCCCTCATCTTACTCCAGGAGAGGCTGATGGATGGCATATGTTTTACACTGGCTTGCATGACTAGATTCAGACTGTTTGTCTATTAACTGTGTGATTCAGCCGCAGTTCATCAGAACAAACACACTAAGAGTTCACACAAACAAGATCTGCTCAAAGTGTGCCAAGATCGGGATGAGCTTGCTTCTTCAACAAGTTTGTAGAAATGTAGAATGGGTGCCGTCAGAATGAGAGTCTGATAAAAACATCACATAATAACACTTCCTCCAGTGAAGAAGTGCATCTGCTGTTATCTCTCACAGATTAATTTAGAGCTGTTTAAACGCTGCTTGATCTGTGCAGATTTCTCTCCTGATTCAGACCAGAACACTTTTCACTGGAGGAAGAGTTATTCTGGATTATAGACTCTGTGTTTGAGTTAAAATCATCTTAATGCTGGATGTGTTTCAGGTTTTGTCTTCTCCAGATGTTCACTGATGGACTGGAGTGCTGTGGATTATTGTGATGTTTTTATCAGACTCTCGTTCTGACGGCACCCATTCACTGCAAAAACATCCATTGATGATGAGACACTGATGCAGTGCTACATTTCTACAAACCTGATGAAGACACAAACTCATCCTGATCTTGCGAATGTTTGAGTGTTTCTAAACTACTCCTAAATTCACATTATTGCACATTTGTCAGATTTTCAAATACTTTTTGCTTCCAATCAAAGTTTGTAATGTTGTGATTCCCCAGAAACATTAGACATCCGGCATGTCTTGAGCTATAATATGTCCGGCTGCTGTTTTAGTTCATATTTCATGACCGAGTTGCTCTCAGCAGCAGGAAATGACCTCGTTCACACAGACAGAGGACGGAGAGAGAAAAAAATAAAAGTCAATTTCTTGCATTCAGTCAGAAACACTGTTATCAAGCTAAATGTGCCATTCGAAAACCTACAGCTCTTCTATATACAGTAAATGGAGTATAAAGTCATCCTGAACTTACTTCTGAAGTGCTTTTCTGGGAAACTTTCTTCTTAAACTCTAAATGCTGAATTTCAGAAACAAACACAGGTTTTTTCTTCATTCTCCGGAAGTAAACAGCAGATTTTATGAACTCCAGATCTTCATGCAACATCAACATATTCATTCTATTGGGATGTTTCTGAAAACTAACTACCGTTTCAATCAACCCAAAACAAACAACACAACTGCATCCCATAAATGAGTATATCTTAAATATGATCGCTAGAAACCATGCTCTTATAATTAGCTCATCTGTGTACACGTATGTAAGCTTCAACAACAAACTGAACAGATATTAAACAACAGCGGCCCTCCATCCAACAATATATATATTCAAAACACTGTCTAATAATTCTTATTAGTCATTAACATGAATGTTATTCAGCACATACTTCATATTTACAACGGCCGGCTGTATACTGTAATTTAAATGTCCTTCTCAAGGTGAAGCTTTGCTCTTGAATATTAATTACATTCCTGACGTTCACCCAGTAGACCTGACTACTGAAATAAAGACATTACTAATTAGCTGCTGAATTAACAAAACCTACTGTTAAAAGGACACGGCTGATTAATGAGGATGAATAAATTAACGTTTATTAAGCTACTTGACTTTACTTAGTGGAAAGTTACCAGGCCTGATTTCTTTGATGGTCAAAACAAACCAAGATGAGCCAAACGAAGCTTTGTGCAACTCTGAATCAAATGAACCATTTGCGAATCGATTCATTGATTCAAATCGCTCGATTTACCACAGAGTCGCAGCTTGGCATGAAATTAAACAAAAATGGCAAATGTTTTCATGAAAGTGTTATCTATTAAATATAATCTACAAATAAAACAATATGATTTAATATATAGGTTCTCTACAACGTGTTCTTTTATTAATGTATAAAGCATAAGTTTTGTGTGTTATTAGAGGGGTCTTGCAAACTAGGTCAATATCACTGTCCTTTTATTTTTAATTACACAGTTTTCAAATTCTTTAAGTTAATTAAAAAGAAATAAGATGAAAAAAAGGAAAAGATGTAATGCTGTCAAAATCTCACGGTATGATATTATTGCGATATGAAGTCCACGATACAATATTTATTGCGATATTTAAAAAAGACAAATGAAGAATTGGGAAAAATATAAAAAAAAATTTTTAAAGTTAAATTCTTCTATCTAATGCACTTTGAGAGCTCAAACCCACGTTCTTAACGAAGAAAACTCAAGTCAGAATAAAATTTATAAGTTACAATACTTATTTCCTAATTTCTACACTTGAAAGCGATATTTTGAATCTGTACTGCATTTAAACCGCTAGCTGTCAGCAATTCATACTGGACTCTAAAACTTTTATTTTGAAGGAATCTCCAGCTTCAGTGAAAACAGGCTTTACAAAAACACACTCACTAAAAATCTAGTGAAATGCCGTTATCATCTGCAGCGAGAAATAAAGCATAACTGGTGTCTGTCGCGTTCCCAAACGCACGCTAAACTCCCAGCACATGAAATAAATGAGTTCACTGCGTTCATTTAATGTGAACGAAGCCATTCAGAGACAGAAAACACCGGATCACGAACTGATCGTATGAACGAGGTGAGATCTCCACTTTAAAACACACCGCGAAAACAGACTTGATGAAGGGATTGCGCATATTGTGCTTTCGGTTTGAGTTCGTTTGACAGACGATGTGCCAAATATATATTTTTCTTAAATACACTTTTTGCCCGGAAGACCTATTGTTTCATATCGTCATGTTATCACGATAATATCGGGACGGTTTTGTAATCACGATATCGCGATAACGATAATATCGTTACATTGCTAGCGAGACCACATTCACAAGCAATTTCAATATTGAAAGTACGGAAAATACATATGATATTAGCAGGGCTTAAATTTAACTTTTCCACTCTCCAGACAATTTGACTACCCAATTTTTAATTAACCAGCCATTCATAACTTCTAGTAGCAATAATAATAATAATAATAATAATTACAGAAATAAACCAGCAGCTTGTGGCTGTATCCTCTCTCTCTACATTTTCTTTTCAGTCAACTTAAAAATCACAAATTGTTCACAATAACTGCTTATAACATGTTATAGCCTTCATTTCTCTCTCTACATTACTTATTTATTTTTAAGGATACTTTCAAAGATATATCACTTTTTATATAACTCATGACATGTTGTAATGACCGAACATTTTGTAAATATAATATAAATGGTTCCGTTTCTTTTATTCAGGTTGCATTCAGTCGTACATTCTACATATATATTTGTAGCGAGTCGTGATTTATTGGTGCCCATATTTCAGACGTCTGTGTTTGGACAGAAGTGTTGATTATAAATCATTTCGAGCAGAAAGGAAGGCTATTTTCCCGTGTCTTTCTAACCAGCAGCAGCGTGGAGAAGCTCTTGCATTTCTGTCCCCACAGGCCCGGCACAAATGCCACTTCCACTCCAGTAACACCACAGACCCACGGGGAGATGCGAAAGCAACGTGTCCACAGACATCTCCTTCATGATACAGCACTATCAAGGTTACACGTCCGTGCTTGTGAGCGCTTTATCCTGAAATCACTGTGGAATTGCCATGATGGTTATTCAGGAAGGCAATCGAGTGCCACCACGCTTCATAAATGCGACATAAGGGTCACATTTTTTAAATCGAGATTTAAACATCATCTGAAAGCTTTCCTTTGATGTATGGACAATATTTGGGTGAGATACAACTATTTGACAATCTGAAAAAATACAGTTAAACAGTTAAATTTATGTTTAGCTCATTTAGCAGATGCGTTTATCCAAAGCGAATTACAAACGAAGACATGACAATGTCATGAAGCCAAAAGAGGAATGATATGCATGTACTATAACAAGTTAGCAAGTCTCAGTTAGCTTAGGTTTATTATTATTATTATAAATATAAAGAAAGATAGAATAGAGCAAGTTAGTATAAGAGACCTAGTTGTTCAAATGAATACTTAGCAATGCATATTACTAATCAAAAATTAAGTTTTGATATATTTACAGTAGGAAATTTACAACATTTCTTCAAAGAACATGATCTTTATTTAATATCCTTGTGATTTTTGGCATAAAAGAAAAATTTATAATTTTGACTCATACAATGTATTGTTGTCTATTGCTGTTAATACATTGCTGAAAATTGAGTGTTTACTATTGTTCTTTTGAATTACTGAAACACAGTTTTCCCATTTATTACTGTAAAGCTGCTACAGTATTATTGTTAAAGCGCTGTATAAATAAAGGTGACTTGACTGGTTTTGGGCCCTCGACACTTCTTCTCATTAAGAGCTCCTCCACCGAGTGTGTTTTTATTCACGCCTGCCCTCATGAGCGCGCCAGCATGTCAGAACGTTTCATTTGGACGCGTGCATCAATTGATGGCTCGCTCGCGTCCGCTACAGGTCACTTTGCTGGAAAGCCATCTATCTGAGGACGTCTCTGGAGCCGTGCACACATGTTGGCCCCGATTGCTTCTGTGGGGCGAATGAATGCAAGGAAACACATGTGTTTGGATCCCTGTGAATCCGTGCGTGTGTGAAGCCCGAGGCGATGACAAGGCCATCAAACCGCATGTGTCAAATATAAATTGCTTTGACCTTTTTCCTCTCAGACTCGTGGCTCTGTGTCGGCAGGGGACGTTTTTAATATGAACTGAAAATAGTGTGAAAGTCTGCAAAATATTAGAGCGATGGAAAATGCAGAGAAATAACGAAGGTGAGTTTTATTCTCTGTGGGACAAACTCAAATGATCCTGAATATTTTATGCAATTTCCCCGTGGATGCGCAGATAACCTTGAGCGCAGTATGTTTGGATGCTGACTGGCCAGATTTAACGCTTTCCTGCATCTTTTTACATCACAATATCTGAATGCTATATAACATTTAATAAGGTATTGATCACATTTAAACAAATAGGATGCATTCTTTTGGGAACGAGTCTAATTAGAAATAGTGATCAGAAAAGGCGTGTATCATTTATGAGTTCTGTGTTATTCGCTTTGGCAAGGTCAAAGAGCACTTTTCTAAATTATTCTCCAGCTGGATCCATATTTTGTCATATTTTTCTTTATTAGTGCTGTTTGCTGAGTCGGGCATCGCTGTAAATGTTGCTCGACATCAGCAACATTGAACATAACAGAAATATGTTCCAAAAACATTAGCTAATGTTACTGTTAAGATATGAAAGATTATGGGAGAACTGCTTTTGCTGACACTAATGTAAAAAAGAAAACATGAACAATGTATGTTTTTGTGTTTTGAGAATGTTATTAAAGGCCAACCAAACAAACAATTTATTAATATTAATGAATGTTATTTTGTAACTTTGAGAGAACCTTGCCAGAAAATTCTGAGAATGTTCTCTGTTTGCTGAGCCGAAACCACTCAGAAACTCAATAGCAATACACTAAAAATTTGATTTATTTGGATGATTTCCGGATGACGACCTTCATTTTTGGTGTTTGCACATTCTCTAAAAAGCCACTTTATAATAATTTAAAATTGGGAGTTCATACCTTATAATTCTGACTTTCTTTGAATTGCATCTTGTGATTCAAATTAAATATAATAATGATATTTGCTATTTATCTCACATTATAAAAAAGATCAATTAAATTATTGCAATTCGTATCTCACAAATCTGACTTTTCTCAGGAATTTTTAAAAGAAACTTTAATGGCAAAAAACAGAACTGTAAGATATAATTAAGAGAAAAAACAGAATTGCAAGAAAGTATAGTAAATCTCTCTCTGATTTTATATCTTGCAATTCTGGGTTTATATTTCATAGTTAGACTTTTTTTTACATGCACGATTTGCAAGATTTAAACATTTTTTTTTGTCACACTATAAAATTAATAAAGAACATTTCCATATAAAATGTTTCAGAAAAACATTGCATGTTGAATGTTTTTGTGCTACGTTTTGAGAACATGACTAAATTAAAACTCTATTGACTTTACTAAAAGAATGTTTCTTTATAACATTTGCAAAGAATCTTTGAGAATGTTCTCTGTTTGCTGGGCAGAAGCCACCGAGCAATCGCATAACAACACACTAAAAATGCAAACTGGTTTTGGGAAGACTGAATCCTCATTCTTGATGCTTTGACATCTATAATAGCCGTAGTGCAATGATTTCAAATAAAGAGTTTGGCCCAAATTTTCCAGAACTGGATGGTCGCCTGGAAACCGGAACAGCAACAGCTTGCCTGGATGACTGATGAATAATCCTTCAAGGATCATAATCTAGCATAATTAAAACATAATGCAATATGTTGTTTTCCGCCGTTCGACTTCACCTCTTCTTCGCGGCACCTGAGTCGACCCGTGACGTGTTGTAATTAGCGGCTTTAGTCACGCTGCAGTCACTATGGTGAAGTGCTATTTTCTCCCGGAGCCAAAAGACGCCCATTTGCTGGAAAACACAAGAATGCTTTCACCTCCTGCTTATACTTATCAGTTCCATTAGATAGAAAAATCACTGCGAGTGTAGAAAGCATTTTTTTCCCGTGCTTCTTTTGTCTGGCTGTTGCCATGACAACGCATCGTGCCAAACAATACGGAGACTTGGGAAAGATGGGTCACCGAGGAGCATCTGGATTTGTGCCGATTGCTGCACTCAACATCGCTGAGGTGAGAGCGAGTCAGTGTCCTCTGCTCAAATAACACCACTGACGCTTCACTACAGTTCCCAGTGTGTGTTTCAGGCTCGAAGAAGGAATGACGGATAAAATGTCTTCTCTAATGTCATGTGCGGACAGAAACGAGGGGCAGAAATGAACACAGAAGATCCAGTTGTACTCATAATGTTGAGAGAAAAAGTTCTCAGATCCACATTCTTGGAACGTCCTCATGATGTCATTTGTACTTGAACGTTCTAAGAAAATGTTTTGTATGTATGATGTCAATGTATGATGTCATCACGTTGTTGTCTGGCCGCCAGCCAATCGCTGCATTGCTGATCGTGGTTTCGAGTATCGATACATCGCCGCTTTTAAACTATCTCAGAAAGCTAAAAAATTACACTAGTGCAACATCAGAATCACATAACATTGACACTGTTATTGAAATGAACTGAAACAACATTGAACTAAACTGACTTGAATTGAATTCTTTAGAGCATTACGTTGAATTTATTTAATAACTGATGGATTTTAAAACATAAAAACTATTATTTTAGTGTTTAATTAGTACAAAGCTGCGCTGAAACAATCTGCATTATTATAAATGTGAATTGACTTGTGGATAATTCAACCATGACTTCGATCATCATTCACACCACTTCTGAAATAGGAACAAATTAAATGAAATAAGGAGTTAGCTGGTCATGCTTGGTTTTAGACCAAAAACTCTCTAAAATCACAAACTATGATAGTTTGGAGGCAGCAGACCACTCAAACGATCGCTCTCTCTCCTCGTGCTCGACATATTAATTGAAATGTCTGAGGTGAAACTTTTGAAATAGAATTAATTTCCGTTCAGACAGACTCTGAGGAGGTTTGAAATGAAGGCTACAGAGTCCTTCTGTTTGTGACGTGAGTGTTTCACGGTCTAGTCTGTGATTTAACGTATAAAGATGGAGGTAAGTTTCCACACAAACTCTGTCATACTTCATTTAAATTCAATGGAGATCTTGTTCTTGTTTCACAACTTTTCCATGATGCTTCACTCACAGGTCCCAGGGACAAATAACAACATAAAACTGAGTTGACTATGAAAGTTTTTTTTTTAGCTGATAAACAAAAAAACGTTGGTAGCCAATCAGAATCCATCGACTTTAAAGACCTTGAGCATTTAAAGCAACAGACAAAAATTAACAGAATGTCATTATTCATTCATGTGGAGGCCAAAATATTAATTGCTATAGTTTATGAGTATGAACAGATCTATACAGATATAAAATGCATGTGAATCAGCTGTGATAAATAATTAAACTGAATCTGAGACATCATTGAGGTCCGTTCTGAGACCCAAACTGAGAAGTTTCAGCAAACGGCTCCATTTGCTCCTCATTCCAAACAAATGATATTCTGAAGTCGATTTATCTTTCCTGTGGGTTTTGAGGCCCGTTCGTTTCTCAGACTTGACATATTTATTGTTTAATCTCATCATAGGTGATTATATTTTATGGCAGTTTTGTTCGCTTTGATCATTAATGATCCTTTTCCTTGGATATTTAGTTCGCATTTCATTAGACACACAGCAGGCTGCAAACTCCAAATAAAAGAAGTGGCGTAAATAAAGCCATCGAGTGCAGCTAATAATCGAATGCTCTTGATCCCAGAGAGGATTTCTTCAGTGAATGGAGCACTAATGGACGATTCCCACAATGCAATGAGATATACAAAAGACAAAGAAACGAAGAAGCCAATCGGTCTGTATGTGATGGCACGGGCGATTCTCAATGCGACGGGAGGGTGAAGCCTTGCTCTCGCCACCTGTTATTTAGCACTGATGGCTCGTCTGATGCGTCAGCACGGTTAAACTGTACGCAGAGGAAGGGTTCCAGCTGGGAGATGTGTTCACACATGCTCAGCGGCCCAGACACACACACACACACACACATATTAGCGTAATGAAATGTGTACAGATCGTAATTGCAGTAATAAGGGGCTGCTTCCCGCGAGGACGCATGCACATGCAACCAGGCAGAAAAACAACCAGAGAAAGAAAAACACCAAACTCGTTCTGTGCATCTGCTGTCAGGGGCCCGGGATGCTTTTGAAGATCACAAACTGTATGTATCTAACATATATTGTGTGTATATATATTGATTTTGTCATACACTCTTCAATCAAGATTCTCTATTGGCGTCTGTGGATATATGAAGAACATTAACACTGTCTATTGCACAAAAGGTTCTTTAAAGCAGAAAAGGGTTATTCATTGCAAACTACACAATGGTTTTTCCACATTCACTAATGTCATTTAATGTAAATGTTTATCAAAGAACAAAAAATAGAGTGATATAGCATTTGATCGAATGATGGAATGACAGAACAACAAAGTGACAGATAGAGTTATATAGAGAGCAGCAGAACACAAGATAAATCAATGGAATGACAGACAGAGCGACAGAATGATGGAGCAACAGAGCAATGGAGTGGCAGAATGATAGATAAAGTGATGGAAAGGTAGTCTCAGAGAGATGGATAGAGCAACAGAATGATAGAGCAACGAAACAGAGTGATAAAGTGATAGAAAGGTAGTCTCAGAGAGATTGATAGAGCAACAGAATGATAGAGCAACGAAACAGAGTGATAAAGTGATAGAAAGGTAGTCTCAGAGAGATGGATAGAGCAACAGAATGATAGAGCAATGAAACAGAGTGGCAGAACGATTGATAAAGTGATAGAAAGGTAGTCTCAGAGAGATGGATAGAGCAACAGAATGATAGAGCAATGAAACAGAGTGATAGTGATAGAAAGGTAGTCTCAAAGAGATGGATAGAGCAACAGAATGATAGAGCAACGAAACAGAGTGATAAAGTGATAGAAAGGTAGTCTCAGAGAGATGGATAGAGCAACAGAATGATAGCGCAACGAAACAGAGTGGCAGAACGATTGATAAAGTGATAGAAAGGTAGTCTCAGAGAGATGGATAGAGCAACAGAATGATAGAGCAATGAAACAGAGTGATAGTGATAGAAAGGTAGTCTCAAAGAGATGGATAGAGCAACAGAATGATAGAGCAACGAAACAGAGTGATAAAGTGATAGAAAGGTAGTCTCAGAGAGATGGATAGAGCAACAGAATGATAGCGCAACGAAACAGAGTGGCAGAACGATTGATAAAGTGATAGAAAGGTAGTCTCAGAGAGTTGGATAGAGCAACAGAATGATAGAGCAACGAGACAGAGTGGCAGAACGATTGATAAAGTGATAGAAAGGTAGTCTCAGAGAGATGGATGGAGCAACAGAATGATAGAGCAAAAGAATAGACAGAGTGATAGATAAAGCAACTCAATGACAGAGAGAGAACAACAGATGGAGTGTCAAAACAAAAGTTAAAGCAATTAAATGGATAAGTGTCAATAGTAGAGCGACAGAACAAAAGAGTTACGTAACAACAGAGTGATAGATTGATGGATAGAGTGACAGAATAATAGATAAAAGTGATGGAACAGTAGAGAGATGGAACAATAGGGCAACAGACTAGATAGATGGATGGATGGATGGATAGATAGAGTAAAAGAATGATAGATAAAGCGATAGAGTGACAGAGTGATGGATAGAGTAACAGAATGATAAATAAAGCGATAGAGTGACAGAGTGATGGACAGAGCAACAGAACGACAGATAAAGCCATGAAAAGGTAGAGTGACAAGAGAGCAACAAAATGTTAGAGCAACAGATAGATAGAGCAATGGAGCCACAGAACAAAAGATAGAGCAACAAAAATTATAATAAAGTGAAGAAATGTTGGAGTGACAGTAATAGAGAAAACATGATGAATACAACAACAGAATGACAGATAAAGTGATGGAATGATAGACTGATAGAATGATAGAGCAACATAGATATAGCGATGGATAGCAGTACAGAATGATAGCTAAAGCAATCGAAAGGTAGAGCAACAGAATGATAGATAAAGAACAGCAGAGAGACAGAACAACAGACAGAGTAATAGATAGAGTGACAGAACGGTAGATAAAGCAAAAGAGTGACAGCGTGATTGATAGAGCAACAAAACAATAGATAATGCCATGAAATGGTAGTGACAAGAGAGTGACACAATTTTAGAGCAACAGATAAATAAAGCTATATAGCCACAGAACAACAGATATAGCAACAAAATGATAGATAAAGTGAAGAAATGGTGGAGTGACACTGATGGATGGATAAAGCAACAGAATCATAGATAAAACGATGGAACTGATTGACAGAATGATAGAGCAACAAATAGATAGAGCAATAGATAGCACAACAGAAGGATAGCTAAAGCGATTGAATGGTAGAGTGACAGAATGATAGATAAAGTGACGGAACGGTAGAATAATGGAAGGAAAATGTAATGTTTTATTGGTATTTTTGATTGAATGTTTTTTGCAAATAAGCAAAAATTATTTTTAAAGATGAAGGTCTGAGTTATTTAGAAAATGAATGATAGTATGAATGACACTGTGGTATTTCTCAAGAAACAGTCATTTAATCTTTTTAAATCTGTCATTATGAATGATCCAAAAACTCACTCAAAAGACACTCGCCTGTCGCCACCTGCTGCTGTAATGATGTAACCTACAGGATTAATGGTGAATTAATCTAAATGCAAGATTTGAGTCACTGAAATGAATCAAAATCCACTATAAATGCTTTTACATCATGGCATTATTATCATAATGTAGTGTAAATGTTCATATTCCGTCATTTAAGGTCTGTATTACCTGCAGGTTTGGTGTGTTTTGACTGCAGATGGCTGTGCAACTCATGATGAAACAGCTTTGCATCATCACAGTCTGTTTGGCTCTTAAATAAAGAGAAAGAAAAGTTTTCGCAGCCGCAATAAGCACAGATTTGATTTGGAACACAGACTCCTCGTTCTCTCAGTCTCTCACTCTCTCTCTTACACACACACACACACACACACACACACGTTTAATACAGTATGCCCTATTTTGAGAAAACACAGCATCTGTGTTCTATAAATTTGCCAGTGTTATCTTCAGACGGCTTCCCAGTGAGCTGGAAGAGCAGACGAGAGCGCGGGAGGAAGAATTTGGCTCATTCCGAGTGATGTCAGCTGCATTCTAATGTCTGATAATTGCATCTCCTCCTAAATGTCAAGTGCATTTCCATTTAAAGTACTTGCTTAAACACCCATGAAGAGGGGACACGCGGGTGCTCCGTGCATAAAGGCATGAAGAGGGAGTCTCTCAAGAGCCAGCGGCCAGAAGAAAAAACCTCCTTCCCCTTCTTTCCCTCAGCACCTTTAGACAATGTCTGTTAATACAGTGTCTCTTCCTAAAGATAGAAGCTGGTCGCAGACTCTGAGGAGCGCTGACACCATCCCACACATATGCACACGTATATATCATTTGTTAACCTCAAGGTAGGAGCTGTATATTACATATATTATCTCCCCGCAGCATTGAACTGAGGTGAGGCATCGCTTCAGTCCATATTGCATCATTTACAGTGTCAGAAATTCCAATTTGAACATGCATAATTAAATTCCCACCTGCTAAGTTTAGTTTTTCCGACTGGTTATTGAATATTGCAACACTCAAATTGCATTTGATTTTCTCCAAAGAAAAATTCTCTATTTAAAAACTTTAACAGACCTTAGTCAAGGTAAATTACTAACAAACTTTCTGGGCCTACCAAAAATGCAAAATTGCTAGCAAAAACAATATAAAGCATGCTCTGTCAGCCTTGGTTTGCATTGCATTATATGTTTGGATCATTATAATCTCATTTTACTGAGACATATTACTGGAGTGATCACTGATATTAAGATCAGTTTATATCAGCATCTGCTCTACTGTTAGAAAGTTCTCATTGAACAGAAATCATCACAGAAATAGCAGCAGCTGCACCAAAATTGCATGTTTTTGCTCATTTTGGGCCTCAGAGTAAAATTAAGCATTTTTTCCTCCATATTAATCTCCCTGTATCAGACTATATGAGTCATAAAATCTTGATGTATCACACATGAATGTTCAGTAAAACAAAAAAAATGCATTTTTAATATACATAAGGCTTTGCGGGGTTAAATCAGTATGAAATATTAAGAGTTGCACAGCCTCATTTTTATTTGCCTCAGATTTAACATGGCATCTACACTGAAAAGAGCTATAACGCCATGAAATAAATAAATAATGAAAAGCATAATTGCATTAGCAAGCGGCATGAAGGATTATACCAAGATCAGACAAGACCAACGACACACTCGCCACATTTCATTTTGAGTCATTAGAAATGTAAAATGACACGCTTGAATAAAACTGGAGTGAACGGCGTCAACCTGTGCCAACGAATGTGACGAACCTCCTCCAGCATCCATCACAGCCACCTTTTCCTGAGGCCTATAAACATCATAAATGATGCGTCGTGTGGAAGCTTCATGACGGAGATTTATTGAATGACACGTTTGGCCGTGCATCAGCCCTCTCGTTTGATCCATTCAGTTTAATTAGTATGCTGATGTAGAAATGTTTGCAATGATGAAAAGGTAAAGGCAAGCTCACATGCACCATAAATAACCTGCGTAACGACAGCAGTTTAATGTCCAATTAGGTTAAAAGGGTCTGAGAAACAATGGCGCATTGTAGACGGACGCCTTAAGAGACGTTGATGGAAACGAAACGGATTCATTAGCTCCATCCAAACATGACTTATCAACAGCTCTGACCGTCCTGAACTCGTCCGGCGTGATTGATTCGGAGCTCTGAGAAACCATGTCAAAGGAGTCCATAAGGTTTTACATGCATTTACATGCATCAAGCACCGTTCTCCTGCGTTTATGGAAAATGTGGTGCTGGTTTGCATAAAATCTTATTTCTTACACTTTTCAAAATGTTCCACTTTTCAAAGTAAACCTTTTCAAGGTCTTAAAATGGGTTTTTGCAGAAGAAGAACCATTTTTGATCCCAAAAGAAACCTTTAGTTAACATATTTTCAATTTTTGTGTGCGTGTGTGTGAAGAACATTAAAAATATACCCTGTAAAGAACCTTTTGTGGAATGGAAAGTTTCCATGCATGTTAAAGATTCTTCATAGAAAGCACCATTGCAATTAAGAACCTTTATTTGAAAATGTTGTGTTTTCATAGAAACTGTGTTCTTAAAAAAAAAACTGTGTTTTCACATGCCATAGAAGAAGCATTTGGGGTTCCTCAAAAGATCAGGTTTTTCAAGAAATAGAGGTTCTTTATTGGCACTGAAGGTTTCATGAAGACACTTTAACAATCATGCAATAAAAACAGGAAAAAGTTATCAAAATGTTATTCACACTAAGAAAAAAATTTAAATGGTTCCACTGAATGAAAAAAAAATTGATTATTATATTTTTTAGTTTTTTTATTATTTTATTTTATTTTAATCATCCCCTTCAATGCGTATAGTGATTATGACCATAAAAACTGAGGCAGTTTAATATGCAGCTCAATCCATTCATTATGAGGTTGCTGTGACAGACTTCCACAATTAACCTGCAGACAAACCACAGAGCAACAGTAGATGCTCCTCCCATCGACTGCAACCGACCAATCACACGGCTCCGATCTGAGACACAGACGCTCCACAGAGACGTCCAGAACTTCAGCCAAGGACAGAAGAACGTGGCCCACATCAGAAGCACATGCGGCGTCTGGGTCCGTCCTGAGGGTGCGAATCAGCCTCATTTAAGAGACTGAGTATTCAAGCACAACCTCGAGCTCAGACACACTTCAGGAGAAAGGACACACTCTTCTGCACCAATCCAAATCTTAACAATCCATACAGAAGTGTTTCTGTTGTATAATAAAACAAGGCCGCTGTCTGCTTTGGCTCGCCCAGCTGGGGTTTAACATACAGTTCATATTTAGTAACATCACTGACATCATCAGATTAAACTGGTCTGATTAATGACACGTTTGTCTTCTGCAGAGCTGCTTTAATTTGCAACATGAACACTGTTTGTTTAATAGAAAAAATCTGATTTGTATAAAGCACTAATAAATGTGACTTAATAAGAGCTTAGCTTTTTCACATATATACAAAAACTGGCCTAAAATATATTGGTAGACAATATATGTACATAAATATATTTTATAAAATATTTTTTATTAATTTTTGTATATTTCGAAACGTATTTAAAAAAAATAGAAAGTTTTTTTTTTTTTTGTTTTTTTTTGCGATTTTAGATCTTTTCAGCTAGATAATTACTTAATGTTTATTCTGATTATTTTATCACACAGTTTTTGTCATCTACAAACCATCAAGTTCTGCCCGTCACATGATGCTTTGAGAAATCCGATTCATTTTAGTGAATCACTTTGTTCAAATCAATTTTGATTCAAAATTTGAGTGTGTGTTTATCAGCAGTTTTCCATTAAAATATCTAACAATTCTCAAACCAAGATACATTTACTTGAGGAGAAAAACTAACAACTTAAGATATTGAGTCTTTTCTGAAAAAAATAAAGAATAAATTTAGTTTATGCTTAAAATATGAGAAAACATATCAGTCAGTGAGGACAGAAAAATGAATGTAATTCAAAGGAAAAATAAAGTTTATATCTCCAACAATTTAGTTTCTCAAGTAAATGCATGTTTATTTAACAATGTTTATATATTTGCATTTTTTGCAGTCTAACGAATCTTTATCAGTGCCTTGTGTAGTTCACTTTTGTTTCAAAGGAAAGTTTGTGAAGTAACAGTTTCGCCGTGAACAAACACACATCTCTAAAATTGTTATGCATAACGGTTTCTCGATTCTTATTATTTCATAATGGAATTAAAGTTTGATTATGAGTGCATGGGATGCTGTTATCACGACTTCAAAAGCAGATCATTACAGCCCAGATGAAGACGAGGAGAGCAGCGTTCCTCTCCAACACAAGATTAGGGTAATTAAAGCCGGTTCCCAGAGGAGAGCCGCTAACCAACACCTCCATCAGACCAGCTCCTCGCTCGCTGACAGAGAAGGTCGACGCACAGATGTGAGTTACACTCATTACACAGATCTCAGAGAAGAGAAGAGGAACTCATCTGATGTCTCTGTTCTCGGCTTTAATCAATGTTATCAGTTCACACAGACGCTCAGAAGCTCTTCAGTTCTACACCACCGGCGAAATCCTTTCTGAGCGCTGTGCACTTTCAGCCGCTGTGACATTAGTTTATCTACAGCAGCACGATACAGACTCGGGACGGATTGATGTTAGAAAGGCTGTTAAACACTGGAACCATTCACATTCACACAGGATCTGATCATTAAGGGTCAAACTGGAGTCCTCGGCTATTAAGAACATATTGATGTCATTAAAACATGATTTCTAAATGCTCAACATGTTTCAACATGTTTTTAGTTTTTCTTGATTACTGCGAACGTCTGAATATTCAAAAGCAATTTTCCTCTTCTGAGAAAACATTTTGCAAGTTTTCATTTAGGGAATGTTACGTTTGAATGTTTAAAACTAAAACGTGCTTTTCTTGGTTAATTGCGAACGTTAGAGAAAGCTTTAAAGGGACGTTCCTTTTATTATTTTGCAGACGTTGTGTTTTTGAATACTTGCCATTTTCTCGTGTGAATGTTACTTTCTCTGAACATTCTATTGTCTCTTCTGCTCATCAAGGTTCCATTTATTTATTTTTAAAAAGTGTAAAAATAGTGAAATATTATTATGATTTAAAACATCTGTTTTCTGTGTGAATCTCTGTTAAGTTGTAATGTATTTCTGTGATGCTCCGCTGTATTTCCAGCATCATTCCTCCAGTCTTCAGTGTCACATGATCTTCAGAAATCATGATAATGATTTAAGAAACATTTCTGATTATTATCACTGTTGAACACAGTTGTGCCGCTCAATATTTTCGTGCAACCTGTGATGCATAAAATTTTTCAGGATTCACAGATGAACACAAAGTTCAAACGAACAGGTATTATTTGAATCTTTCGTCTCATTATAAATGCATTCACTGTCACTTTTGATCAGTTTAATGTGTCCTTGATGAACAAAAGTAGTCATTTTTTGTATTCAACTTTTGACCATAGTGTATATATATCTACATATATAAATTCCCTGGTGACGGCCTTCTCTAACCATCATCTGGAGCAGGAGGTGTTTAACACATGAGAGGAGGAGAACATACGCTCGTAAGGAAACAATCCACCGCGGACTGATGAGGGAAAAACGTTAATTACACCGGTGAGCCTCGGGCTTGATGTAAAAGGCCTGACCCCGAGCTACACGCCTCTGCTTACCCACACAGAAAATCTGATTGCCTTCGGAGTTTCAACGGAATGCTTGTGTTCTCGCTCCGGGACACAAACTCACTTAGATTTCATTAGAATCACTGCATGTTTAGGGATTGGGGGCGGGACGGGGGCGGAGCTACAGGATGAGTGACAGAAGGTACTCAAACTAAATTTAATGACATTTTTTAATTGCCACCGGTAGCTTTATATATTAAAATTCAGGAGACGTCAAATTATTTAAATAGAAATCCACTTATTTTACCTTGCCGTGGAAGGCTTTTCTTCTCAATGTCATGAGTTCTGGGATGCTTGGATTGATTGACCGGAACGTCAGGAACGTCAAACACAGATGGATGTGAATGAAAATGAGCCTGAAGAGCAGAAGACAGTGGGTTTTTACTGTAACATACACTGACGTTAATTATTAAGGAAACAAAACACTTATTTTAAATCTTTCTTGTTTGACGGTACGTATCCTAAATAAAGGTACAAGCAAAGTGACTAAAGATTCTGAAAGATGTATAACAATGATGTGTTTATGCTTAAAATAAGGAAGAGATGGGGTCAGAAAACACTTGATTCAAAGAGAAAACCAGATTACTTCTTTAACACACCGGAAGCTTTTCTTTTTTTCTTATTTTAAGCATTAAATCATTGAGATTTTTTTTTTTTAAATCAGAAAAAAAGACTTAACATTTTATGTTATTTTGCTTCTCAAACCATAAATAGTTACTTGAAATAAAACAATCGTAATATAATAAAACACGAAAAACATATTTCAACTAGTTTCCAAGGCAGCATTTCATTTTTTGATTTAGTAAAAAAATTATATATTTATCTTTGGATAAAAGCATCTGCTAAATGTAAAGTTAATTACAAATGAGGAAACTTTTTTAATAATATACACACACACAAAATTACCAAAAAAAAAAAAAAAAAAAAAAACAATTTAAACATGACTGAAATTAATTTACTGGAAAATAATACAATTATTATTATTATTTTTTTTTTATTTTTATTTTTTTTTGCAGTAAGCTTTATTTCATTCAAACTGAAATGTGTCAGATTTAAATTGTATTTTTAATGCAACTCAATGCACTCTCAATATTACAGTAACGAGTCTTCTTCACTGTCATGGCAGGGCAACAGTATGAAGTGGATCGTGCTCAGCACTCATAAAGTCATGGTTGACGTTTGTCGTCTCATTGTTAAACTCAGCAGACACGAGTTCATTAGCTGCACTATGACGTCGTCACCTCACAGCTGTTTCCAGATTTGTCCCAGCAGGAACGTCATGCGTCCTGGTGAACTCTGACTGGGATCTGTCTCACCCACTCAAAGCCAGTCTGAGAAGCGAGAGCGACAGAATGACGGGCGATGAAGAAACACATCAGACCGAGTCTCTCAGAGCCTTAACAAGCTGCATCTGCTGCTGATGAGCTCACGATGCTCCGTCTGACCCTTTCACTAAAAGTGTGCATGTGTGTTATAACTCATAACGTCTGATACAGTGAGAACATGGAGGAAAAAACAGCTTCATTTATTCAAAAATGAGTGCAGATGCTGATGTATATAGGATGAAATTCTGAAACTTGTAAATCAATGAGATCTTTATAACACTACATACAGCATTAAATATCAGTGATACTCTATATCTTACATATCTCCTCTCTTCCGTCTCTGCTTATGTCTCTAAAAGGACATATTAACATAAAACGAACAATTCGTCTAACTCTTGCATGCTCTTTAAAACATTTTCCTCCCTCTTTGTCCGTCTCATTTTCCCACGTTTTTGCCACATTCTTCATTAATAAGATTAAAATCATCAGTGCACAATTTTCCACACCACAATCTGTCAAACACGTCTCATGATTGCTCCAGCAAAGACTTATCTCTTAAATTAAAAATAATAGGAATATGTAAACAACTCCTTAGGTTTGCCGAGCAATGCATTCTGATTGGCTGTGACCCTGAAGCTCCGCCCACAATGACCCTTATGCAAATTAAAGATGCATGTCATATATATGCCACTGCATTGATAATAATCTACTTGCTTTACACAGGAGACTTTATAATCACAAATGAGATCTTTTTAAGATCTCAAATGTCTCTCAACAAGATTAAAAGGAGGTTCCTGCTTCTCAGATATTTAGAAAAACAGGTTTTATGCCAATACACGCACATACTTTGTGTGCTTTTATTGTTCCTGACAAACATCTGAGATAAAGTCCACTAATAACTGAAATAACAAGATCTCCAGAGCTGTGGAAGCGCAGGCATTTTTCCTCAAAGATGAATAATTAGTGTTGTTTAGCATTATAATCACACACTGAACTCTAGCAAAGTTTTCAGATGAGGAGATGAATGCTGTGTAGTGAAGTGACATCTTTTCTTAATTCACCTGCCTGACCTCTGACCCCCGCAGGACAGACCAGAGTTTATAACCAAAAGATAATGCAGACACACTCTGACCTTCAAGTTTGCTTGTGGCAAACAGGGAGCCTTGAAATAGCTTCATATGTTCATCAGCATCTCATCAACAGAGCGGTTCGCTGTATTTGCATCCTGTCAATCAACTGAATTTAGTGCTTTTGTGAATCAAACTTGTAAATATTTTACACGCTCCTCTGTTGTGTTTCATAATTCATACAGGTGAAGCTCAAACCACCCGTGACATGGCTCAATGTCTTAAAGCTTGGTTTTTCTTCGGGATCAAAAGTAATACTAGCAGTGTTGGGGGAAATGCATTACAAGAAACCTGAGATACTTAGTAACTAGTAGAGTAATGCATTACTTTTTAATTTACGAGAAAATATCTGAGTTACTCTTTCAAAAAAGTAACGCCAGTTACTTTGTTTTCACAAATATTGTTCTAGACTGAATGTGCATTAATTAAACCCACTTGCAAAAACAAAAGATTTAGTATTCATCAAAGTGAATAAAAACAGTGAAATGCAAACTCAAAATAAAAACGAATTTCTTATATTAAAAACAATCAAGCCCTGTTCATATTTAAAAAGTAATGCATAAGTAACGCAAAAGTAACAATGCATTACTTTCCATAAAAAGTAACTAAATAACGTAATACGTTTTTTAGGGAGTAACGCAATAATGTAATGCATTTTTAAAGATACTAGTAATTAATCATTAGATATTAGTTATTATTTATTAGACACTAGTTGTTATTTATTAGATAACAGTACTTATTAGATACTAATGTTTATGTATTAAATACCAGTAAACATTTATAAGATACTAGTATCGTTTCCAATTTTTAATATTAATTATACATCTAAGTACTGAGTAATATTAATTAACCATATGTACTTACTAGATGGTTTGGATTAGGGTTTGTTTTATAAGGTTACTTGCATGTAATTATGCATCATTTATTATTAAATATTTAATCATTATTGAATAGACACTGTATTAGCACTATTAACATGAAGATATATACATGTACAGGAATGTTTGAGGATTAAATATGAGCACAAAACCATAATGGTCATAATGGTCAACTTTTTTGAAGTTGAGATGTATGCAATCATCTGAAGCTGAATAAATGATCTCTCCAGTGATGTGTGGTTTGTTCGGAGGACAATATTTGTCTGAGATGCAACTATTTGTAAATCTGGAATCTGAGGGAGACAAAAACATCTAAATATTGAGAAAATCATCTTTAAAGTTGTTCAAATGAAGTTCTTAGCAATGCATATTACTAATTAAACATTAAGTTTTGATATATTTACGGTAGGAAGTTTACTAAATACCTTCATGGAACATGATCTTTACTTAATATCCTCATGATTTTTGGCATTAAAGAAAAAAATCTATAATTTTGAACCATGCAATGTATTTTTGTCTATTGCTACAAATGTGTGCTCCAAGGTCACACATGTTAAAACAGCTTGCCATAGTGTTTCTTTACATTCACTGCACACAGAAGTGATTGTTGAGTTATTAGAGCTGATGGTGTCACTAAAGTGGCGTTTGCACAAGTGTTTATTAGGCGTATCGTCGTGTAGCTTCTCCACCCACCGGCAGACATTTATAAACTGGTCTGGAAGTGATTCAGAGAGTCTCTGCATCTTCAGCGGTGACGTTCGTCCTCAGGTAGAGTCTCTGTGGATAGGGTGGCCACATTAATGACCATCTGCTCTGAGAGACCCAGTCAACGGCTCTTTAATGAAGACGAATGTGAGGAGGGCCGGACCAGGAGGCGGTCAGCGGGGGTCTAATGACACACCTTCAGCCGTGAACCTGCCACCCGCTGCGACTGATGGAGAGAAACACTCAGAGCTCCTCGAGTGACCAGCGCTGGAAGACAAACACAGGAGCGTCAGTACGACAAACCTCACGCGTGCATGAACTATACTGACTTTATAATGTGCACTATTACTTTCAATTAAATTCAAAGATATTAACTGTCTACCAGTCAGAAGTTTGGAATGATTACGATTGTTTAACGCTTTTGAAATAAGTTTCTTCTGCTCACCAAGGAAGCATTTAGTTCATCATAAATGCAGAAAAATAATTATATTATTACAATCTAAAACAGCTGTTTTCTGTGTGGATCTGTGTTAAAGTGTAATTTATTTCTGTGATGCTTCGCTGTATTTTCAGCATCATTCCTCCAGTCTTCAGTGTCTCATGATCTTCAGAAATCAGAATAATATGATGATTTACTGCTCAAGAAACATCAAAACAGTTGTGCTGCTCAATATTTTTGTGTAAACTGTGATGCATTTTATTTTTCAGGATTCACAGATGAACAGAAAGTTCAAAAGAAACATATTTATTTGAATTTGAAACATTTTCTAATATGCAAATGTATTTACTGTCACTTTTATTTAATGCATCCTTGATGAATAAAAGTATTACTATTTTTTTTTCTTACATACCCAAAACTTTTTATGGTATCATATCGTGGTTTCCACAAAAATATATTTTCAACATTGCTAATAAACAAATGTTTCTTGAGCATTAAATATTTTTTATATGACACTGAAGACTGGAGGAATGATGCTGAAAATACAGCGGAGCATCACAGAAATAAATTACACTTTAACACAGATTCACACAGAAAATAGTTATTTTAGATTTTAATAATATTTCACATTTTTACTCTGTTTTTGATCAAATAAATGCAGCCTTGGTGAGCAGAACAGACAAAAACATTGTAATAATTAAGCTGTTTAAAAAGATTTGACTGCATAAAAATGTCTACAAAGACCTAAAGTAAAAATATCGATCAGAGATTTCTCATTAGATTTTTTTTATTGTTCATATAGGGGTCATCCTGAATATAATAATCCCACTTTAATTCCAGAATCAAACTGCTACTAGAACCAGCAACTCTAACTTCACTGCTGTTCTTAAAGTGACAGTACACCTAATAACGTCATGTAATCTCTTTAACATTAGTACTCTGGTGGTACCACATGATAAAAACATGGTACTTTTTGACCCTTTGTGATAAAGTCGTGTCATATATTAGCAGCAGTGAGTCTGTTCATTACACACTGCACGCTTCCAACACAATATAGGCCTTTAACGCTAAATAAGAATCGTTTAAAGCGCTTTATACTGAACAAGCACAAGCAGTCCATCACATAAACCAACAGCTGTTTAATGTCAGCGGCTCATACTGTAAAGCGGTCAGTCGTTAACAGTGCTTTAATTAGGAAAACATGAGAGTTATAACCCTGGAGAAAGAGAGCGGCAGAGGACCTTAAAGAACACACACACATCTGGCCGACTCAAAATTACATTTTATTGGGTTCATGAAAACCGTGCTGACATATTTTATTGGATTTTGAGGAACTATGTTGACACGGTGAATTTCACAGGATGTTTAATGCGAATCTCGGCGCTCACAATAAAAAGCGAACAAAACATAATCAAATCATACTTTGCTCAATCGCCGCTCTCCTCCAAATCAAATAAGCACAAATAACTCACAACAGCAGTTCCAGTTGTGTTCATGACACGTCTGAGGATGAAAATGTGAAGAATAAGTGTCTGTATACTCGTATCTTTCTCTTCAGAAGAATATCTAAATATCGTGTTTGTATTACACACATTAGAAAATGACATTATCATGTGTAAAGTGTGACTGGATAAACATCAATTGAAGTATGATTGAGATATATATATATGCATGTATAAAAGCTATTTATAATATTTTCCATTTTGATTTAAAGTACTAAAATAAGTCAAATGAAAATTGATATAGATTTATTTAAATAACAGCGTAACATTTTTCAGCTTGCTAATAAACATGACTTGACATAATATATAAAAAACGTTATTTTTGGTATTGTGTTTCAGCTATTTAAAACATTTTTCATGTTCATTTAGTTTAAGCTGAAGTACTAAAATAATTACAACTAAAAAATTTATTTTTTTTAAATATCAAAAGCCATATTAGTATTATTACAGGTGACAAGCTAAAATCTCATTTTTTCCCACGTGACTTCTTTCTCCACGAGGCCTTCAAACTTCATCTGCAAGCAAGCAAGCAAGCAACTTTATTTATATAGCACATTTTTAAACAACAGACGCTGCCCCAAAGTGCTTTACAAAATTAATAAATTAAAATCATACAATAAAATAAACATACTTATTCAAAAGCTAAAGAAAACAAATACGTTTTTAAATAGGACTTAAAAGTTGTTACCGATGGAGCTGACCTCACATGGAATGGGAGACTATTCCAGAGTTTGGGACCTACTACAGAAAAAGCTCGATCTCCTTTTGATTTTAGACTACAACGAGGGACCTTTAAAAGCCGTTGATCGGTAGACCTAAGGACTCTAGAAGGAGAGTAAGGAACAATAAGATCACTGATGTACTGGGGTGCAAGGCCTGACAGCGCCTTGTAGACAAACAAGAGAATTTTAAAATCAATCCTGAATTTGACCGGAAGCCAATGTAAGGATTGTAGTACAGGAGTAATATGGTCTCTCTTTCTCACCCCCATTAACAGCCTTGCTGCTGCATTCTGCACTAACTGCAAGCGGGCAAGCAAAGTCTGGGGAAGACCAATATATAGAGAATTACAATAGTCAAGCTTAGATGTGATAAAGGAGTGAACCACAATTTCCAAATCCTTACTGGATAAAAAATGCTTTACTTTAGCAATTGATCTCAGGTTAAAAAAGCTACCTTTAACAACGGCACCAATCTGTTTCTTAAAGTTAAGTGATGAGTCCATAATAACCCCTAAACTCTTTACATGATTCGCAGTCTTTAGGGATAAGGATCCTAAATGATCAGGAAAGGCAGGTGAGACGGGAGAGCCTACAATCAAAACCTCAGTTTTACTCTCATTTAATTGGAGAAAGTTGCTAGATAGCCAGAGTTTAATGTCACTGTAACATTCCTGTGCTTTGTTCAGTGAACAGGTTTTATCTAAGCTCACAGGAAGGTAAAACTGGAGATCGTCTGCATAACAGTGATACGAAATACTATACTTCCGAAAAATAGCGCTTAGAGGAAGCATGTAAAGAGAAAACAGCAACGGTCCCAAAATCGACCCCTGAGGGACACCACAAACTAAAGGGGCCAATGTGGAAGAGAAGTCTCCCAAATTCACAGCAACTGTCCTGTCTCTTAAATATGATGCAAACCACTGTAGAGCTATACCCTGGACACCAACCCAACACTCCAGCCGATTGAGAAGAATTTTATGATATTAACAATTTCTACAATAGTTTTCTTTCTAGTACTTTTACTGTACTGAAAGCGAGTGCAGGAAGTCACAAAGTCATTTTAGCAAAAAATAAATAAATTATCAGAAGTTTGCACATACAAGGAATTTGTTTTGGTGTCACAAGCTTCCAGCACACAGATAATAATAAAATAAGATGCAAATAAAATACTTATGCATAAATAAATACACAAAAAATGTGAAAAATAAATAAAAAAAATTGTATGTACATGTGTGCTATAGATCAGATAAAATAGAAAAATATTATTATAAATAATTAAAATAATAATTATTAAAAAAAAAATTTTTTGATTCATTATAAAATGGCAATTATAACAAATGTTAGTAATTTTACTGTACTGAAGTATAGCAACTGGAAGTCACAAAGTCTTTTAATATAAATAAAAAAATAAATAAATAAAGCCCACACAGTCTAGAAGGGTTATCGTTTAGGGCATAACCTGCTCTCGTATCCTCCAGTTTCTAGAAAGTCTGAGAGATGAAAGGTTCAGCTGGTCTGTTCAGTGCTCTTTATAACTCTGAGCGTAACTGCCTCGGGCCAAAGCCCTGAGCACTTCTGCAATTAAAACAGCATTTCTTCCTAATGAGATGTGATGATTCAGCTGGAGTTTATCACTGGAGTACAGTAGAGACTTTAACATCCTTTCATTTCCTCTCATGTATCCGTTCACCTCCAGCGATAGCCCGAGAGCGTCGGAGAACAACAAGCGCTTGCTCTCTCTCCTGATGAGCCCAGATGAACACAGAGCTGCTGACATTATCCAGCAGAACTGAGCTCTCAGAGCTGTTCAGATGGGTGCCGCGCTCTCCATTAATCACAGGACAGCTTCCTCAGAGTCTGGATTTCAGACATTTCAGAAAGAATCCTAGCTAAGAAGAAACATTCTGGCAATGTTGTCTCAAAGTAACATTAATAGAACGTTCATCCAAAGTTATGGCTGTTATCATTGTTCTCAAAACATGAACACAAATGTTATTTATACTTCATACATGTGGCGTTCTATTTCTGAAACACTTTATTTGAAACATTTTTAAATGTTGCTTCGGAATGTTCAAAGAACGTTCAAATGTAACATTCCGCTAGTGGTTCCTTAACTAAAAAAAACTAACAAATATTTTCAATGTTTAAGAACATTCAAAAACAACGTTTGCATCACTTAATGGGAGCGTTAGACAAATCTTTTCACAACATATTTTTGTCAGCTGGGATATTGTCAATATTGAGTGTTTTTGCTCCAGAAATAGACTATTTGTTTAGTTTAACGAATCGGGTGAGTCAATGATTCAATGACTCATTCATATACTTACTTCATGAATCAGGTGTTTTGAACGAATCATTAAATGAATCAGTATAAGACAGTGATATGTTGCCAATTACTGAAAGTATTAGTTTCAAATTTAAAGCATAATTTTATTTTTTCCAACATTTCATATTTCTATATTCAATATATTCTGTATTTAAAACATAAATCTTATATTTACACAGTCTCAGATTCAGCTTCTGCAGTCCAAAGATGAATTTTGTTTTATTTCATTTGATTGCTAACAGCCTTGTAATATAATTATTCAAAATACATTCATTACATGATGGACACAAATATTTAAAAAGGTTAGAAAAGCTGCCTTTATAAAGGTAAATAATCCCCAGCAAATTGAGTTTAATTTCACCCATTACTAGAAAAGTTTTGGTCACTGCTTATACGTTTGGGGTAATTTTTCTGATGTTGTAGAAATAGCCATTGTGTTAGATAAATGCATGGCTGATGGATGAATCTATAGTGAATTTGGCATTAATTATAACTGGTCCAGACTATAGATCTATAACAATGAGCACTAACGTCTTTCTCACTGAGCTGATCTGGCTTTTCTAAGCTGCTAGATTTACATTTTTACTCTGGAAATTGATTCTGACAAACCTCCGTTTCATTTTACAGTCAAACAATAACACCACCCTGCTCTTCCTCTGGCCAGAATCAAACAATCATCACTGCAGCTTCACCTACAGGACCTGTTTGAGACAGCCCGTGTCTGTTCTTCTACTGCCCTCTGCTGGAGAAACCAACAGCACACAAGAGCAAAAGCATTTCCATCGAATCCAATGCTTTCAGATCTCACTGCACATTTCAGGAAGAGTTTCACATAAAAGGGCTTTTATATATTTCTTTCTTTCTTTCTTTAGTAAAACATTACTACTATAATATTATTTATGCAATATATTATTATAAAAATGCTGCATTATTAAGCCAATATAATGGAGATAGATATATATATATATATATATATATATATATATATATATATATATATATATATATATATATATATATATATATATATATATATATATTTATTTATTTATTTATTTTTTTTGCCTTCAGCTACTTTGCTTCCATTAACAAAATTGGCTTTTATTTTTAAACGTTCGGTTTTCAGTTTTTGAAACATTATTCTGTGATTTTGTCATTTTTATTAATTAAAAAAATAAGTTAATAAATTGCTATATTATGTAATTTCAGTACTTGTTTTGTTTGAGTTAGATGCCATGACAACATAAATCTAATTGATATTTAAAATCAGTTTTATTTCCATTTTTTTTAAACATGAATTTTTAATAGTTTTAGTAAACCGCAGATATCAGTATAAACCAGAATTATTAAGCATTTTGACTTAATTAAAATTTTCTTAATTTGCTTTTGTCTTTTTATGAATTTCAGTTTTTCAGTATTTTATTTTGTAATCCTTTCTGATAAATATTCTAGTTTTATTTCATTTATAGTTTTAGTAACTTTAGAACGTCAACAAACATATTTTATTTCAGTTAGTTACCATGGGAAATGGCAAACTATTATTATTATTTTATTTTATTTTTTTGTCTCGTATTAATTTTAGATTTTATTTCCAATAGTAGTTTTCAGTTTTTATTTCAATGAATGAAAGAATTGGTTCTGAATACTGGATCAACAATAGAATTTCATGTCTAATTCTTTAGTTCAGCAGCACCTAAAGCCTGTTTGCCATTCCACAGTCAGCACTGAGTTAGTGAGAACACATTATTACAGAGCAAACACAAATGGCCCTCATTTCTAACACAGTGAATGCAGAGCAGAAGCTCAGGCCTGAGTCACTCATTCCTCCACTAGAGGTCAGCATGTATACTGTTTGGTCAGCACTAGATCACAGATGAATAATAATACTTATCATCTGTGTGTTTCTCAGGCCCCTTTCTCAAAACTGGTGGACTGAAACTTGAACTTGAACTGAAACTGTGTATTATTTATATATTTAGTGCATGCACATCGATTTCATTTTAATGAAACATTTTATGTCATGAGCAGTTTCAAGCCAGCAGACTTCCACAAGGTCACCTGTGAGATACACCTAAATAAAACAGAGGATTGGAGTGTGTTTTGCATAAAAACATAAAAAAAAATGTTCAGTTCCAGTTCAGAATGTTACTTTCAGGGTCAATGCTACTTGCTGATTCTTTTTAATGGCAATGAGTGAAACTGATTCAGAGCAAATTCTACACCAAGTGTTTATGCACTATTATACAATCTATAATATTTTGTCTTGGCTTTTATATGTTCTCTTTTCATATTAGGTTTTAGTTATTGTTGTGCTTTTGTCATTTGGCTAGCTTTTTTATATACATATTTCTATTTTATTTACTTTTTTTATTTGATTCAGTGTCACGCCGTTTCTTTTCAATTATTTCTGAGTGAAAATGTTTTCAAAGTTAATCTTGTAATGCATAGATATTAAACTCCACAACGCACATACTTATCAAGCTATCAAACAAGTTACTTTAGCGTCGGTTTAATTCTTAATTATATTAACAAAAGAATAGTTTAGCCGCCTCTGACAACCATCACAAGCACACACACACAGCAGCAGCAGCTCACATTTCACAAAAAACACGCTGTAAACACGACAAACTCCGCTCAAACTCACCCACAAACAACGCGGGAAATAACCAACTCGGCCGCGATGACGTCACCGTGGCAGAAGTTCGTCTGAAGCGCTTTAATATTGAGATAAAGGTGACATGAGGAGACTCTAACAGGTGAGTTACCGACACCGAGTGACGTTGCACCTACGTCATTCATCAGTGACTGTCGGAAACATAAACTGAAATCCAAAAAAATAAGGAAAAGAAAAGAACTGAAATCCATAAACTATTCATTCAATTGATTAATTGTATTTGTTTCATGGACTAACACGATTTGTGAATGTGCGATTTCAAATGGCTTTCTAGTTTATTTCACATGATTGATTTTATTATTTGTAATGAAGCTTAATAATTAAATATAAAAAACTTAACTGCTTATAAAGAACACTGCATTTATCTCACTGTTAAAATGAAAACTTTACAATTATTTTAGTCGCTGTTTATTAGATCCCGATGACGTCACCGCGGCAGAAGTTCCGTCTGAAGCAGTTAATTTAATATTACATATTGTATTTGCAACTATGTCTGCCTCGAAGAATTGTTAATATTGTTTATTCTGTACCTGTTTTGTATGTACATTTGTTTGCTAATAAAAAAAAAAAAAGCAGTTAATTTAATAAAGTTGGTGGTCTTCCCTTTCTGTTAGTATGTAATTATAATATTTCTAAATTACCCATAAAATTGTCAAATTTCCATAAGCAGGTACTTCTGGCCTGGCACTTGATTTACAAACATAATTCTAGCCCCCACAGGTATTTTATATGGAATAACCATGATATCCGTTACAAAAATAAAACACTTTTTTTTCCAGATTGGTTTAATAATAATATTCTTTTGGTTTCTCAACTTGTAAATTCAAATGGTCATTTGTTTTCTTATTCTGAATTCTTAACTAACTATTGTATCCCTATCACCCCACGAGACTTTGCCATAGTGATGGATGCCTTCCCAGTGGAGCTATTGCACTTTTGAAAAACTCAGGACTCTGTCCAACAAATATCTAATCACTAATAAGGTTAATTCTACCCAGTCAATCTTTTTATCAAAAAAATGTTTCCAGAGTTGGATCCCTTATGCTCCTTCTGTGGAGTGGAAGACGAGTCTATACCTCACCTTTTTTGGGATTGTGTTCATGTAGCTACTTTTTGGGAAAGATTTTGTCTATTTGTACATACTTCTTTATTAGTCAATTTTTCTATGGGGTTTAAGGATGTATTATTTGGTTGTTATAACTTTGACAAAAATCTGAAAGACAAGTATTTTCTTGTAAATCTTTTTATTTTTCTAGCCAAGTTTTCTGTACACAAGTGTAAATGATTGTCTATCAAACCTATATTTATTGTCTTTTGTAATTACCTTAAATATTACTTGAGTATCTTCTTCCAACAATGGCAAAGCTTTAAAATCAGTTACATTATGCACCAAGTATAATATTTATGCTTTTTTTATAATGTAAAAATTATAAAAATGGGACTCCAGGCATGTATATCTCTCTTGAATTTATTTAAAGGATATATTACCCCTGGCTCAATTATTATTATTTTGTAAATGTATTATTTTTTTATTATTATTATTTTGTTTTACTTTTGTCTATTTTACTTACT
The DNA here is from genome assembly GCF_023724105.1 of Carassius gibelio. NCBI lineage: Eukaryota > Metazoa > Chordata > Actinopteri > Cypriniformes > Cyprinidae > Carassius > Carassius gibelio. The sequence goes on along the minus strand of NC_068405.1, from coordinate 24,433,326 downwards.
TTTTACTTTACTTGCTCTTTGTCTACTGTTGATAATTATTTTATTTTTGTTTTTGTAGATGAAACTGTATTTGCTGCTATGTTTGTTCAATAAAAAAAATAAAATAAAAAGCAGTTGATTTCATAAAGAACACCATCAGGACGAAATCTTAAAATATACTGTAGCCTGTTTGTCTCAGTGTTGACATTAAAACTATCATACAAAAAATAGGAATCTAAAAACAGATCTTATTTTTGCGATTATTTTTGACGCTGTAATTTCTTCTATCCAGATGACGCTTTCTGCAGTCCTTATAACATCAAGCCCCGCCCCTTTCACTCCCAGCATCAGCTCGACCCAGCTGCTCAGACAATAGTACGAAAGGTAGACATAAGCAGTGTTAAGTCTTTGGGGTTGATTTGCAGGAATAGACAACAATACATTGTATGGGTCAAAATTATACATTTTTCTTTTATGCCAAAAAATCATTAGGATATTAATTAAAGATCATGTTCATACTTTGAGATCATTCTGAGGTTAAAACTGATTTAAGACCATAACAAGAGATAGTTAAGTAGCAATGAAACTGTTTTTGAGATCAAAGCTTTCTATAGCTTTGACACTGGCATCTATATCAATAGCTTGGAAATTTTTTTTACCTTAAAAACATTACCTTAACCAAATAAGTTAGGCCTATTGAATAAGCATGTGTCCTAGATTCCTGAAACATTGGTGTCTCATATATTAGAGCAGTAACTGCAATTTATGAAAGAAATCAATCAAATCCATATGTATTAAATCAGATGTAACCCCCTTTGTAATCATTAACATTTTCATAAGTAACAGTAATTTCATAAAGCAATATGCCCTGTGAAGCCATGCTTTACAGCGAATTTATAACAACTGAGGGGCATTAGCGGAAGTAAGCTGTTATAAATTCACCGTAAACCACGGCTTCAACAGGGCTTAATGCTTTTATAAAATGGTTATTCCATATACCTAGAAAGGTTTCATAAGATAAAACAGAACCAATTAATTGAAATTATATTAATAAAAACAGTATTCAGTTGTGGTTGCAACAAAGTGGTTGCTGAGCAACAGACAGACGTAAACAAAGGTGTTTGCTACTTTGTAGAGTATTTTACGTCAGCTTTGAACGCGGCTCAGCCAATCAGAATCAAGGACCGGAACTCTCCGCTTTATAATTACACATTTTTTCTCAGTAACAATACTTGGACGTTTCGCTGTAATTTTTGGGTGATCTATCGCAGGTGTTTTTTAATTGTAAATGTGCTATAAAAATAGCAGATGGTAAAATGACAGTGCAGATATAACATTTATCATAAGTAAGTGACTGACAGTGTTTGTTACTCCACTGAACACTTTTCTGGTTCAGTTCCAGAAAGTATCCTCTGTCTCTTAAACGCTGTCTTTGCAACTGTGTTCCCAACACGAACCAGAATAAAAGGTTTCAAAATTGAACTTTTGATATCATTAAAGAACCATTAAGGAACTTTTTATTTAGTATAATTAAGAGATGTGCACAAACAAGCACTTGATTAAATGCTTGTGTTTTAGTGTGCAGGAGGACACCTTCATCCATCGAGCTCTTGTTTTTCATTTTTGCAGCTCATTGCAACACTGCAGTGCTTCGGGGTATTACTTGTTTTCTTCAGGCAGCATTAACAGCACTTCTTCTGGAGAAAAGGCCCTCTATGTCTTTGTGTTTAGGAGAGACTCTTCTGAAGCTAATAATGACCTTTAAGACATTAACAAGAAACTAAATCCCTGGCGATGTAGAGTTGTGTGCTTTCATGTGTAGTTGTGGAGAGGCTGCATTACGCTTCATCTGTGAGTTTTTCTCCTCTCTTGTAACTCCAGCCATCAGATAATTAGTGATTATCCTTTAGAACTGACATGGGAGTTTGTGCAATTATGCAGTTATTAAAAAAGGACAAAAGACTCACATTTGAGCTCTGGCAGAGACTCGACTGACTCTTGTCGTACACTTCAATCAAATTGACAGCATGTGTGTGAAATGGTGTGAAACTTAAGTTTAAAGCACACACACACATAAAAAGTTGTGGACATGATTCATAAAGGTTAAATGGTCCTGAAAGAAAGAGCCACCCTTGTACTGTTGGCAGTCAAAAATGACTTCATTGGAATTGAATGGGATACAAATTTCACTAGTGGAAACATTTGGTACTGCACCCAAACATAATTACACTGACAGATAATTTTTTTAATATTAACCTCATATTTGGAACACAATTTGTTTAGATTTTCTTGCTGTTTTAGAGTAAAACTTATTTTGGTGAATATATATTTCAGATAACATTTTAAAATAGCATTTTTATCTACATGTCATATTTCTTTATAGTTATAATTAATAAAGTAAATACAATTAATAAAAAGTTACACTTTTTAAAACCTTTTTAAATTTTGCAATAATCTACCAAGTGTCTGCTTTAAAAAGAGACCAATCTTAAGTCATTCAAGTTTACAACAGTTTACATATTACATTTTCAGGTTTATGTTTAAAAAGTCCTTAATTTAATAGGTTTTAATGGATTACATAATGGATAATAATTATAATGGATTATAATTACTGCATAAATATAATTTAGTACTATAACATCCCCTAAAATTACCAAATAATCAATAATAATAAAATATCAAGCACATTAATTTATCTAAAAAAACTGATAAAATAAATAGAAATTGGTCAATTTTGACCGCCATGGGAATACCAGGGAATCAAAATAAGAACAAATATCTTGTACAATGTACATTTACCATATTAGCATATTGTGCATTCGATGTAAGTCTTAAATTGACTTTCATAAATCCTGCAAAGTATCATTCAGTCAATATTATAATACAATTAACGATGAGGAAATTGAGCTGAAACCTGAAAATGGTAAAAAAAAAAAAAAAAAAAAATGCATAGTAACAAAGATTGAGATTTATACATCATCTGAATAAATAATCTCTACAATGATGTATGGTTTGTTAGAAAATCATCTTTAAAGTTGTCCAAATGAAGTTCTTAGCAATGCAAAATATATTCATGCAACATGATCTTTAATTGATATCCTAATGATTTTTGGCATGTTGGCATTTTCATATGTATTGTTGGCTATTGTTACAAATATACCTGTGCTACTTATGACTGCTTTTGGGTGTGAGAAAAGATTCCACAAGTTTATGCACATGATATCATGCTAAGGAGTAGCAGCATAAATGAATTGTGTCTGATAGTATATTATTATGATAGCATGGTAGCACACAGTACTTGTTGTGCTTGATGCCTCTGGCTGTGTTTCTGATAATCTGATTAGCACATGCCTCATAGATGCCAAAGCTGAAACTCTGTTGTTTTCTTAGTCGCTTAATACAATCATCATCACGATCAGATCTGCCAAGAATACTGCCGTTTTTCAACAGCGCTCTCTAATCTGTCTCTAAAGAAAACACTCTTTGTTCATGTGAATAGGGATCAGAGCTTTTAACAGTTCGGATCTCAAACAATCGAGCTTTAAACACCCCTCAAAGCTAAAATACAGCGATTTTATTCATCATACACTCTTAGAAAAAAAAGGTTCTATATAAGAACCTTAAAAGGTTCTATCAGGCGCTACGTATTTGGAACCCCCTAAAAGGTTCTATATAGAAACCTTTTTAAGGGTTCAATCAAAAGAACACTTTAGGGGTTCATTCATGATTATTTCTTTTGTCCTTTCCAGATTAAATATTTAATATAATTGACAAACATCAAGACCCTAAAATGTAAAAATGTAATTCAACATAAAAAAGTCGACCATGAATACTGAAAAAACGCACACCCAAAGAACAAGTCATTTATTTATATTAACAAAAAGTCATTTCAAATATTGAAGGCTTTAAATGTACAAATCAACCTTAAAACACCAACCATTTAAAAAAAATCTCATAATGAAAATAGTTTCACCTACATCTACATATTACAAAATAAGTCCATTATAAAATTACATTAATCTATGACTAATAAATAATGCAAATATACAGATTCATCTAAATTCCCATCAGGGTTAGAACAACATCAAGTACCTCAAAACTACAAATCCATATTAATATAACTCATAAAGAATTGTAATTACAGATTCAAATTCAGATCAGCATTTCAGAATAACATCAAACGCCTCATATTTACAAATTAACATAAGCACTATTCACGAAATATAAAAGTATTATGATAATTGATTATACATTTTGAGCACTGGGATAGACCGTTTTTTTTGGGGGGGGGGCTTCTGGAGAGTTTAAACAGGTATTGCTCAACACAATTCATCATGTGAGTGATGTGCTTGGGGTATTCTACACTGAATATGAAGTATTGCCTCCATCACATCCATTTCTGCGCTCACAATGTTGACACCCTCCATATTGATGCTAGCTCTTTTTGCATGGAGGGGGTTTGAAGCTTCATGAAAAACTATAGTCGGAGTTGGCTTTACTGATTCCTGCAAGTTGGAAAACATAAATTATTTGTGAAATTAACTTAGAGGTTAATTTGTTCTGATCTGTTCTTCATTACCATTGTGCGGTCAAAAACTATCTTAGAGCACTATCTGCAGTTAAAAACTAAGCTTAGGATCAGAAAACAAAATTTAACAGTTTGCAACAAGCACAACAAAACTTACCGATGTAAGGCAACTTGTGACATGGTCGCGGTTCAGGCTCTTTCGTGTTTTAGTGTAAATCCACTGTAGAAACATTGACAACTTAATAATGGGTTAAAAGCTTCTAAAAAGTAAATTACTTTCAAAAAATGTATTTCTCTGACTTACCACAACAATATTTATGTCAGACCATCAATTTAAATCAGCAGACGGGGATCAATCTCTTCTCGACGGCTGGAATTCAAAAACGTGCACTGCACTCACGAGACAGCACTGCATGAATATGCTCAGGCAAATGCAAACAAATTGTTTACTTTGTAAAATTAATGAAAATAATGAGTTTATTACTTCTTTTTGTTTATGTTTGGTGTTCAACAGATGTTTTATCCATAAAGCAAAACTGTTAAGTTGTGGTACATAATTTCACATAAATGACAAAGAATGAAATTAAAGAGCAGCAAACAAGGCTAAAGTAAGGGGCCGTTCACATATCGTGTCTTTTGTGCGATCAAGTTCCTTATTTCAAATGTAGGCGCACGGTATGCGCGCTCATAATGGAAGTGATGCGCGCTCATTTTTCCAGGTGCGTCCTTACAGCCTTCAGCTCGGTCTTGTCATTCTTTCAGGCAGAATAAGAGTCAGTGCGAGTGAAGCACTGAAATGTCTGAAATTACTAACAGAACTTTTGCACTGTATTTATCAGTGGGACAATATTCATACAATACTACAACCTAGAAATAATTTGCAGGTCTTAGCAGCACGAATTATGTGCCCAGCTACATCTGATTCAAATATTATGCTAATTAACAGTGAGTGTAGTTTCAGACATTTCAGTGCTTCACTCGCACTGACTCTTATTCTGCCTGAAAGAATGACAAGACCGAGCTGAAGGCTGTCAGATGAAAACCGATCCGATTCGACCAATCAGATGAAAGCAGCATCACAGGTCCGCTCAGGATCCGCTGTTTGACGGCGCCGGCCGCGGAGCTGATCATCTGGGCGGCACCAAAACGAATTTGATCGTCAAGTGGGTTTGGCGACTTGAAGGCGGATCCAAAACATTAGATTCAGATCGGGACTCCGAATTGCGTTCACGAATCATTTGATCGGAGCTTCGGAGTTCGCAAAACATTTGATTCAGATCGGGACTCCGAATCGCGTTCCGCGAATCATTTGATCGGAGCTTCCGAGTTCGTAAAACATTTGATTCAGATCGGGACTCCGAATCGCGTTTCGCGAATCATTTGATCGGAGCTTCGGAGTTCGCAAAACATTTGATTCAGATCGGGACTCCGAATCGCGTTTCGCGAATCATTTGAGATCGGGGCTTCGGAGTTCGCAAAACATTTGATTCAGATCGGGACTCCGAATCGCGTTTCGCGAATCATTTGAGATCGGGGCTTCGGAGTTCGCAAAACATTTGATTCAGATCGGGACTCCGAATCGCGTTTCGCGAATCATTTGAGATCAGCTCTTTCAAGCGGATTTGCAAAACATTTGATTCTATCATGTAGGCTACTAGATCAAGTTTTAATGTCCAAGTATTGTTGTGAAGGGGTCATGTTAGAATTGTACACCATGCTCACATCTAATATGCAAATGTTTTTGTTTGTTTTTTTTCCAAAAGATTTTGTAATGTCTCTTCTCACATGTATTTTTTTAGCCATGTCTGTAAATAAAATACACAAAGACTGAATGAAATTCTGCCTCCTTTATCTATATTAAGGAAAAATTGTGCGAAATCAGTGTTCTTTGGTTGCAAACCCAATTACATAACTTAAATAGTAGTAACAACCAACTTAATTTCAGTTTCTTTACATATTTAACATGTAAATACATTTAGATGAATACATTAACATGTAAATACATTTAAAATAATACATTTACATTTATGAAGAGTTCAGAGAAATGATGAGAAACTGAAAATGTATGAGGTAGGTTGTGGGTGATAAGTCATAGATCGGCGGTTATAGTTGAACACCGTCATTAGAACCGCCAAAGCCGTGTCATTAAAATATTTTTTACAAACATTTTTTATCAAAAATTATTTTCATTTTTTAGACAGGATCATAAGATGCGCAATATATCGGAAGACATGGTTTTTACCACTTAATGAAGTTTTGTAAATCGTCAGACATGATATTTACCACTTCATTAAATTTTGCTTTGTAGAAAACCTTTCTTAAAAACGAATTTCGTTTTGAACAAATTTTATCTTAATTTTAATAAATGTTTCATCAACCAATTGCATGTATTTTAATAAATAAAAAGCAAATATAGCAGACAATGATAACCGTGACATGGAAGCTCCTCCTGCACGTAAGGATCGAGTCCTTTGATCCAAACATACCCATAGTTCTTTGCGTTCTGATGACGTTGCCACCCAGTTGGTCACATGTTAGCGATCTCTATTGAAAGTAGCTAACATTAGCAGATAAGCCCGCACTTTTTACATTCAAACAGGCGGCATAATGTCTGAACCAACTCAAACAGTGAATAATATGCTGAATATTAAATTTTATTATAGAGAGGAAGATACACACACAAGAGACCAAAATTACAAAAATGCAAACTTAATAATGCACAGCTAGCTAGAAGCTAGCGCTAAACCATTATCCACGAGTGAACATGTTAAAGTTGTCCTAACATCAAACAACGTCTTACAATCATTAAAATACAAGACGATTTAAAAACCAATGCTGTGAATGTCGCAATATATCAATACTTACTCAAAAGAGGGTTCAGCGCAACCGTGTCCCAGCAATTCTCGACTGATGCACCCCATAGGTCCGCTCAGGATCCGCTGTTTGACGGCGCCGCCCGCAGAGCTGATCCTCTGGGCGGCACCAAAACGAATTTGACAGTCACACGGGTTTGGCGACTTGAAGGCGGATCCAAAACATTGATTCAGAATTCAGATCGGGACTCCGAAGTGCGTTTCGCGAATCATTTGAGATCGGGGCTTCGGAGTTAGAAAAACATCTGATTCAGATCGGGACTCCGAATCGCGTTTCGCGAATCATTTGAGATCGGGGCTTCGGAGTTCCCAAAACATTTGATTCAGATCGGGACTCCGAATCGCGTTTCGCGAATCATTTGAGATCGGGGCTTCGGAGTCCGCAAAACATTTGATTCAGATCGGGACTCCGAATCGCGTTTCGCGAATCATTTGAGATCGGGGCTTCGGAGTTCGCAAAACATTTGATTCAGATCGGGACTCCGAATCGCGTTTCACGAATCATTTGAGATCAGGTCTTTCCAGCGGATTTGCAAAGCATATGATTTTATCATGTAGGCTACTAGATCAAGTTTTAATAAAGAGAAAAGCGGTTTAGAGACAGATTTTTGTTAATAGCCTGTTATCAATCCAACAGTCCATAGCATCAGTAACAGTGTTCAGGGTATTTCAGGACCCCAAATTAAATTCTAATTCATCTATATGACATGACAATTAATGACTTTACCAAAACAGAAATTGGGATGTTTGATAGTATATTAGTGTAATAAAATCACTCAGAATGTTCATATAGTGCTTTTGTTTAAAATTGTAATTTTAAATGTTTCCAGTAAATAGCAGAAATCTACCACTTAAGTACGGCAAATTTTTCATATGACCATGAATGAAAGCAAAAAATGTAGCTATACTTTAAAGTTAACTGCATATTTATTTCGTATAAGCATTTCATATAAACATGTAATACTTTTTTTTTTTTTTTCAAAAATTTAACTTTTAAACAAATTACATTTCAACTGTATATGAAAAAAACATTAAAGGAAGTGATGTTACAATTCATGATTGTCTAGATATTGGTGTTTTTAATTTCACCTCTTAAAGCACTATCTTTCTTTTATCATTGCATATATCAGTATTCAACATTTTGGGATTAAAACATCAAAACATTATGTATTTGTAATTGCAGGTTAAATGCATTTATATCTTGCATTAAACAGTGTGTGTAAACATCTGTCGGGGTGTCTAGAGAGCGATGTGTAGAGGATTAAAACTTGAGCCCGAGGTTCTTCACCACTATGAGGAGACCTTTGACGTTAACGTTCTTCCATCTGGTCTCATCATCCACCCTGATGCTCCACACCTTGGTGCAGATGGCAAAGTGGTGGACCCAAATGAAGAACCTCCCTGTGTCCTGGTAGAGGTTAAGTGCCCTGATGTGAAAGAGATCGGAGAGGCATCCCATGTTGAGTTTATTGGGGACCATGCAAAACTGAGAAAGAAACACACAATTGGCATTCCACGGTCAGCTGATGGTTACTGGCTTAGTTAACCTGGTGTGATCTTGTGACAAGTAAAACTAAAGAGTTAGATTTTTATAAAATATTTCTGACTTAAATTTTCCCCCTAACTTCTAAGCATTAAATTCAGCAAAAAAAAAAAAAAAACACACTGAGAAGTATGTGAAAGATTATATGTATAATGTTGGTTAAAACCCTGACTGAGAAGGTAACAAAAGCTTAAACTAACTAGAAGATAACAAAATTAGCTTATCACAAAGCAGACAAGTTACTAGCAGGTGAAGAGAAGCATGGTGTCACTAGCAGGCGAGTAGATGATGCTGATGTCACTAGCAGGTGTGTAGATGATGCTGATGTCACTAGCAGGTGAGTAGGTGATGCTGATGTCACTAGCAGGTGTGTAGATGATGCTGATGTCACTAGCAGGTGTGTAGATGATGCTGATGTCACTAGCAGGTGAGTAGGTGATGCTGATGTCACTAGCAGGTGAGTAGATGATGCTGATGTCACTAGCAGGTGTGTAGATGATGCTGATGTCACTAGCAGGTGTTTTTTCCAGCTCCTTTATTTTTCCCATGCCTCAGCAAGAGCACTTAATTAACATCAAGCAAACAACAATACATGTATTATTTTGTGTTAAACATAACACTTTAATAAAAACAACTCATTAATTTGGAAAGTTACTATCACATTTATGCAATAATATACCAGTTACATAGAACAACAATTCAAAGTTAAATAAACTACAAACCATTATAAAATAATTTGAATTGTGCTTGTACAACAGATGTTTGTTCAACTGCTCGTATTTCCTTCATTCTTGTGGATTTTATTGATAACTTTAATTGTCTTTGTTAATTTTGTGTGACTTGAGCCAGAAAGAGAGCAGAATAAAAGGATGATGGCAAAAGTATAAAAACACCGCTTCACTAACCTGCTCGACTGTTAGCATAACTGCTACCATGTGCTACATTAAATGTATAAAGTTACATCGAACAATACAAATAAAACATACTATATTTGATTAATGTCTATAGTTGCCGATAAGCTTTTAATACAAGTTATTGTTTTAGTTAACACATTACACTCACCTGGGACTGGACGGCTGTTGTAATCGTGCTCCTGTACCATCTCCACATTTACTGCTCTGCACCACAAACATCCCGTTTTGACGCGTGATTTAACGTCTACGCAACTTTTCCACGCAAACCTGGAAGGCACAGCCCACGGTGCGAGATCGACCGTACTCCGGTTGGACACGGACCTCATCCTCCGTGAAGGGCTTAGCACACACTAAAGTACCTTTCCTCACAGTTATTGTCGCCTCCTCCTCTCACCGTACCCAGCAAACAGGGGACGTCCCCAGGGGGCTGCACAAGATCCCGGGCCCTATGCAGAGGCAGTCCTAATTTAATTGCAAAATAAATGTAGCTGTAATATGTTAATGTAATGTACACTGTAATTAAATTAGTTAATTATGATATTGTTAATGATTACAAAGGGAGTTACATTTGAATATTTTCACACATATACATATTTAAAATATGAGACACCAATGTTTCTGGAGTTGAAGACACAGAATATGACACATGCTTATTTCATAACTGTTTTATTTCCTATTTTGGTTTGTGTAAATGATTATTTATTTATTTTATTTAATTTTTAGATTAACTGCCTTTTTTCCAAGGCATTGTTAGATGACAATGTTTCCTGTCATAGCTATGCGAAGATTTGATTTCAAAAGCAGTATCATAGCTATTAAACTATATCTTATGATTTTAAATCTGTATTTAACCTAAAAAAGATTGCAAAGTACAAAGAGCTGCTAAAGTCCTATTTTGAGGTGGTTGTATGTTACAATTAAATTATAGTCTTAATTCAAGTGAAGAAGGATTCTGAAATCTGAGAGTAATCAGTGTTGAGTACCACTGTAACATTAACCCTGCCTGCTTTAGATGATTCAAAATAATCAAAATCTGAAAACAATAGAAATTTAGAAAAGTAATCAAATGTAATCGGTTACATTACTTAGTCATTTGAAACAGTGACACTACATATTACATTTTAAATAAGGTAATTTGTAATCTGTAAACTATAACATTTCCAAAGTAAACTTCCCAACACTGGACCTGACACCTTGCAACTCAGACAAAGAGAGTTGACAAAATCAAACTAATATAAACTCATATTGGATTTCAAAGGGTATTTTTGCCTAAAGCAAAATCCTGTAATAATAACGGATTGCAAAATTTGCTGATTGATTTTTTTTTTTTTTTACTATATAGATTTAAATACATTGTAAAATAAAGTTAATGTTAAATTAATAATTTTCATTTCTGGAAAAATAAAAATAGTAGTAACTTCTGTAATGAAAAATTTCATTAAATCAGGAGTCAGTTTCAGCATTTAAACATCAAAATCATGATGCCTTTGGATGGAAGGTCCTGAGAATCCACCCCATCACCGGACACTGTCCACACCGGTCATGAGACTGAGCTGAAGACTTTGCTGGATAAAATTGTGGTTGTGTGCTGTGCTTTGACCAATATGTGTCCAAGTATTGTTGTGAAGGCGTCATGTTAGAATTATACACCATGCTCACATCTAATATGTACATGTTTTTGTTTGTTTTCCAAAAGATTTTGTAATGTCTCTTCTCACGTGTATTATTTTAGCCATGTCTGTAAATAAAATGCACAAAGATTGAATGAAATTCTGCCTCCTTTATCTGTATTAAGGAAGAATTGTGCGAAATCAGTGTTCTTTGGTTGCAAACCCAATTACATAACTTAAATAGTGGTAACAACCAACTTAATTTCAGTTTCTTTACATATTTAACATGTAAATACATTTAGATGAATACATTTAGATTTATAAAGAGTCCATAGAAATGATGCTGTCTGCAAAAGCACCACAACACAGCCTTTTCACATGCCCTTCTTTTGGGCTGGAGGGTGTTACCTTGACCAGTCGCTCTGCTCGTAAGGATCGAGTCCTTTGATTCTCTTTATTTTCTCGTCATATCTCATCTTTGCATTAGGATTTAGTTTTAGGCGTTATAGTCCGACAATGTTTTCTTTAGCCCGCTGCATTTTGTAGGATTATATTCTGTTATTCACGCAAATTTTTCATTATGTTCATGCCAGAACACTAGCCTGCTATGCATACCATGTTAACTGGCCAAACATACCCATAATTCTTTGCGTTCTGTTCAGTTGGTCACGTGTTACCGATCTAGCGAGCTAACATAAGCAGATAAAAAAAAAAAAAAAAACATTAGCAAATAACTCCGCACTTTTTGACATTCAAACAGGCGGTCTATTGTCTGAACCAACTCAAACAGTGATTAAAATGCTGAAGCTTAATTTTTATTATAAAGAGGCAGATACACACACACCAGACCAAAATTACAAAAATGCAAACTGAATAATGCACAGCTAGCTAGAAGCTAGCGCTAAACCATTATCCACGAGTGAACATGTTAAAGTTGTCCTAATATCAGACAACGCCTTACAATCATTAAAATACAAGACGATTTAAAAACCAATGCTGTGAATGTCGCAATATATCAATACTTACTCAAAAGAGGGTTCAGCGCAACCGTGTCCCAGCAAAGAAATTCTCGACTGATGCACGCCATAGGTCCGCTCAGGATCCGCTGTTTGACGGCGCCGCCCCCGGAGCTGATCTTCTGGGCGGCACCAAAACGAATTTGACAGTCACGCAGGTTTGGCGACTTGAAGGCGGATCCAAAACATTGATTCTTAGAGGTGTGCGATACCGCTAGATTTGGTATCGATCCGATACCAAGTAAATACAGGGCCAGTATCGCCGATACCGATACCAATATCGATACTTTTTAATAATTAAGGTGGATGCGTCTTCAACCTAAATCTAAATGAATTTTCATGACTTTTAATTTGTTTTTGTGATTTGCATTTTGGGTTATTAATCAGTACTACGAAAGCTTGTGCGATACCGCTAGATTTGATTCAGATCGGGACTCCGAAGCGCGTTTCGCGAATCATTTGATCGGGGCTTTGGAGCGAGTTCAAAAGATTTGATTCAGATCGGGACTCCGAAGCGCGTTTCGCGAATCATTTGATCGGGGCTTCGGAGCGAGTTCAAAAGATTTGATTCAGATCGGGACTCCGAAGCGCGTTTCGCGAATCATGTGATCGGGGCTTCGGAACGAGTTCAAATCTAATTGGTTTGCTTACCTAACGTTGATTTCATTTGGGTAAAACTACTTTACTATTAACATTTTCTGCTTGTTTTAAAAATCTCACGTACTACTAAATAAATTAGCCCGTATAAATAAAACTTTATTGAACACATCACATTCAGACACAATTGCTTTATTATTTATACAATACAGTTTATACACAGTTACAAATACATGTGTAGAGCACAAACCTTCTAAGTCAAGAAAATGCTTTTACACACAAATAGGTATAAAGTATATTATAGGCTAATAAAAATTGTGTCAAGTAACAAATTAAAAGCTGTATTCACTGAATTAAAAATATATATGACCAAATGTGTTTAACTTACTTTCAGTGGGTCACAAAAGAAGATGCAAGGCAGAACCTTAAAAAAAACTGACAGCCTCAGTCACAGTTCACTATCATTGCTTTTCTAAAAATATTATATATATATATATATATATATATATATATATATATATATATATATACACACATAAAAAATGGTGACTGAGGCTGTCACTCTTTGCTTTTGTGTTCCACAAAATAAAAGACATATGAGTGAGATGATGATTTATAAAGAAGACAGAAGTACATAGTAGAATTTTCATTTGCAATCGTAACTCGAGTTGTTTGTAATATCAGGGATGTGACCTCATAAGGTCAGGTTTGATGTAGGCCACACAATTAGACAAAGTAAATTTTTTGTGTATTTTTTATATGTCCTATGACTCCATGATTAAATTCTCTTAAGTTTGGGGGTAATTTTTTTATCATTTGCTTTAAAAATATTATCTTTTGTATATTTTCATATAAAATGGCAACATTTGATGTAAAACATGTATTTCTTTTCTTTTTATTACATATATAAAATGTAAACAAGAAATTACTTTTGTTATTTAGCATGTGCTATTTAACTAAATCACTTTTAAAAACTCTTTGCATCTACACAAAACATGCAAATGATTTTTGGATTCAAAATGTAAATTTTTACTTAAAAGTGAAAAGTTTGCATCCCCTGAACATTCAGTTGTTAATGTCCCTTTGTTATATTTGTATACAGTACATCTACTGTACAATCGAGACACTTTGTACATTATTATAACAAAATTGAGCACTTGTGACAGAGGAATTTGTATTTGTAGAGAATATTTCAATAAATCATCAAGAAAATGTTTTTGGAGTTGCAAGCTTGTATTTGTTTCTTTCTCTCTCACAAACACAACAAAACCTTCTCAAAACCTTCTCTACAGGCGCATGAATCCTATTCTACAAATTAACAAATTCACAGGCTCAGTTATACCAGATTTATGCAGGGCTGCATTTCATTATGCTCATATTATTGAATATTTTTTTCCTGAACTGTGTTTATTAGAACTGGACATATTTACAGACTTTATGATAATAGTAATATTTGTAGATAAGATCATGGTAGAATGACTTGCATTTATTAATTTGAGCAGCTGAGTCTTCAGCCATTTTCCAAAGCACTTACCTTTTCTATTCAATTAATTTCCGTTCAATTTGACGACGCCATGACGAACGGCAGAATCACCGGAAGCACAAGCTAAATAGTAGTGGACGAGCGGGAAGTTTCAATCAGTTTAATTCAATTCAAGTTTATTTGTATAGCGCTTTTTACAATACAAATCGTAACAAAGCAACTTTACAGAAAATTATGTTTCTACAATATTTAGTAGTAGCTTATGGTGGTGATTTTTAGAAAAAAATTATACAAGACGTAGTCAGCTAGACGATGAACATTATTAATATTATTAATTAATAATTGTTATATGATGCAGTCACACATGTAGCAATAATTGTTAGTTCTGTTTGTTGATTCAGGGTTAGCATCATCTGGGGTCCTCTGAGGGTCAGCATCATCTCTTCTCAGGTGTTCTGGATCCAGACTGGAGCTTGTGTAAATCCTAGTTACCACGGGATGAAGATCCAGCAGAAACAGAGAAACACATAGAGACATCATTAGCATAGCTGCTGATCCAACAAACTAAAATTAGTTTAACCCAAGCTAATGAATAAAAATGCACATTTGATCAGATGCAACTACACTCACAATTTAAGAGATACATTATTCAAATGCTTGGCGAAAGAGATGTGTTTTTAATCTAGATTTAAACAGAGAGAGTGTGTCTGAACCCCGAACATTATCAGGAAGGCTATTCCAGAGTTTGGGAGCCAAATGTGAGAAAGCTCTACCTCCTTTAGTGGACTTTGCTATCCTAGGAACTACCAAAAGTCCAGCGTTTTGTGACCTTAGGGAGCGTGATGGGTTGTAGCGTGGTAGAAGGCTAGTTAGGTATGCTGGAGCTAAACCATTTAGGGCCTTATAGGTAAGTAATGATAATTTGTAACTGATACGGAACTTAATAGGTAGCCAGTGCAGAGAGTGTAAAATTGGGGTAATATGATCATATTTTCTTGACCTGGTAAGGACTCTAGCTGCTGTGTTTTGGACGACCTGTAGCTTGTTTATTGACGAAGCAGGACAACCACCTAGAAGTGCATTACAATAGTCCAGTCTAGAGGTCATGAATGCATGAACTAGCTTTTCTGCATCAGAAACAGATAACATGTTTCGTAGCTTGGCAAATATTTCTAAGATGGAAGAATGCAGTTTTTGTAACATTAGGAATATGATTTTCAAAAGACAAATTGCTGTCTAATATAACACCCAGATTTCCTTAATTTCTTATTCTTTTTTTTAATTTTATATATATCTTATTAAAAAGTATTTAAAAAAAAGTGTATAGTAATAAACAACCCCTGCAGTTTAATGTTTGCATTTCTTTCCCTTACTGTACGGAAAATGAACCGAACCGTGACTTTAAAACCGAGGTACGTACCGAACCGTGATTTTTGCGTACTGTTACACCCCTATATATATATATACACACACACACACACATACATATATATACACACATACATATATATATATATACACACATACATATATATATATATACACACACACACACACACACACACACACACATCCCTCCAGTTGATCTGATGAAGACACCTCATCTGTGAAGAGCCGGCCCAGAATCTTCCAGGTCACCCTCTTCACATCCTGGCCTCCAATGGTGGCCAAAGAAGAAATCTAAAAGGCAAAGACATCTTTTTTAAATAGACAGGAAGGCTCGGAGCCCTCCCCCCGGACAGCACGCCATATACACAGAAACCTGTACCCCCCCCCTCTAATTGTATGCAAATGTGAACTCGTGAAACATGTACTTGGATCACACCCTCATGGACCTGTGCCACCTTTACAATAATAATGATGGACAATCAATAAACCTAATGGCAGCATCCAGTAAGAGAACTCGCCACTCTCTGTCGAGCCGGGCCATTTGACGTTCCTTTAGAAACATTTCAAATGCCTCCACGGCCTCCAATTGTTCCAGGGGAAACTGGATATTTTCAGGCATCTCAACATCTGGCCCCGGGCTGCTGTTCAGCCCACTGCTGAGGTAGTTCACCGTTGTTATTAGGGGTGCTCCGATCACGATCGGCCGATCGTTAATGCGCATTTCGTCAGTAAAGCCGGTTTTCTAATCAGCGGTTAATTCCATCAGGTGCGTGATTTCACATAGAGCAGCTGTTACTACACAGAGCCGTTGTTAACTGAGAAGATGGGCCAATAAACGCTGAAAATTAACGTGATTTGCGCATCTTCTCTATTAACAACGGCTCTGTGTATTAACAGCTGCTCTATGTGAAATCACGCACCTGATGGAATTAACCGCTGATTAGAAAACCGGCTTTACTGAGGAGATACGCATAACGATCGGCCGATCGTGATCGGAGCACCTCTAGTTGTTATTTCGATGTTAAGAGATTATTCCTTACTCTTCCAGTGAAATTGGCTTCGGGATGAGGCTTCAACTGATACACCAGGCAAGTTGGAAAGTTGTGTCATCCTCAGAGATTCAAAGTCACCATTTTCTGGCTCTTGTACACTCTCATCAGAGTCCCCAAAACAATGGCTGTTAAGTAACCATTATGGTTATTGCAATCCCAAAATTGCCAAATATACATAGTATGAGCATCTCTGGTCTATTTTTGAATGCTACGGGAAATAACCTTCCTATTACTGTAGAAACATAATTAGCTTCAAATTAGCTGTAAAGCTGCACAGAACATGATAATAATAATTTTTACTATAGATATAAATTGAATATTTTAAACAATGCAAGGCCAAGACAATTAATTTCATATGCATTTTCAGAACATAGAAATAATACGTTATTCGAAGCAGAAGGAGAAGCAACCATTAAATTATTTTTAAACAAGAAGTTTATGAATTGGCATACCACAAGTTCTTACGACCTTTACATCATATCTTGGCCATTTTGGCTCATGCTTCTCCTCGTTAGCAGCTGCTCTTTTCACACGTTCAGTTCTCTTAAAGCTGGGCCAGTACACCATCCCACCCTCATACCAGTCAACTGGCACAACAGCCATGTCCTCGCTCGCTTCAAATTCAATTAGATGAAAAGGCATCCTTAATGTAGAAAGAAAGAAAAGATGTATTTATTAATCATCAAAAAAGGAATAACAGACTAATGCATGCACAAGTGTACAGTGTCTACAAATAAGCAAGTAAGATGGGCTGAAAGTTAACTTGCTGGTGCCCCAGGGTGGGAAGAAGTAAAAGGAAAGAAAATGTACAGATCATAATAGTCAGGTAGAACTTCAGCACAACCTTAAAGTAGTTTACCATTACAATTTTTTGGCAGAATGTGTTGTGGTGTTGTTTCATAATCTAAAAAAAAAAATCATTGCATAATGCTAATAATTTAGTGGACTATGTCAGGTATTGATAAAGGTCGGACATGTATCAAATTGCATGTTAAATTTATCTTAAAATATAATTTCCTCTGGCATATTGAGGCATAATGTGTCATCTCATATTTTGAAAATGGTAAATTATGGGTGTGGTGTATGGAAAAATACCAACTTGCTAGTGACATCATGCTCCTCCTCACCTGCTAGTGACATCAGCATCATCTACACACCTGCTAGTGACATCAGCATCATCTACACACCTGCCAGTGACATCAGCATCATCTACACACCTGCCAGTGACATCAGCATCGTCTACACACCTGCTAGTGACATCAGCATCATCTACACACCTGCTAGTGACATCAGCATCATCTACACGCCTGCTAATGACATCAGCATCATCTACACACCTGCTAGTGACATCAGCATCATCTACACACCTGCTAGTGACATCAGCATCGTCTACACACCTGCTAGTGTCATCAGCATCATCTACACACCTGCTAATGACATCAGCATCGTCTACACACCTGCTAGTGACATCAGCATCATCTACACACCTGCTAGTGACATCAGCATCGTCTACACACCTGCTAGTGTCATCAGCATCATCTACACGCCTGCTAGTGACATCAGCATCGTCTACACACCTGCCAGTGACATCAGCATCATCTACACACCTGCTAGTGACATCAGCATCATCTACACACCTGCCAGTGACATCAGCATCATCTACACACCTGCTAGTGACATCAGCATCGTCTACACACCTGCTAGTGACATCAGCATCATCTACACGCCTGCTAATGACATCAGCATCATCTACACACCTGCTAGTGACATCAGCATCGTCTACACACCTGCTAGTGTCATCAGCATCATCTACACGCCTGCTAGTGACATCAGCATCATCTACACGCCTGCTAGTGACATCAGCATCGTCTACACACCTGCTAGTGACATCAGCATCATCTACACGCCTGCTAGTGACATCAGCATCATCTACACACCTGTTAGTGACATCAGCATCATCTACTGTATTGGCGGACCACTCTTAGCTGGGACGTATTGCTTAGCTTCTTTGACAAGCTATCCAACACAGAGAAACTTAAATTGTACCTTTTTTTGAGGTGGATGAGACGGGATTCCAGCCGATAGATAAACAGGGCAGGTAAGCAGAGCAAGGCGGGTAGCAGGCAGGTAAGTAGGTTGGTAGTAGCAGACAAAGCATGGACTCCAGTAGTCCAACAAACGATTGGTAAGTGGTTGAAAAAAAATGGTGGTTAATGAGGTATTTTGCGCTGTAAAAATCATCCAACGTTTTTATTTTAATAAGAATTGTTTCACTGTAAAATCATCCTACATGTTTATTTTATAGTGGTAGGACAATCTGATGATGTTCTTGGCACTGTAAATAACTTATACCATTGCCTAATAAGAGTCTTCGATAAAGTTACTTTACGTATAGTCACAGGAGCGAAGCAGTAGTATGCATTAGTACTTTTTGATTAGGTAGGATATATCCATAGATATAGTTAAAATTTTGCGCTACCGTAGGACAAATCGACAGAACACCGGTCATGAGACTGAGATGAAGACTTTGCTGGATAAAATTGTGATTGTGTGCTGTGCTCCAAGTATTGTTGTGAAGGCGTCATGTTAGAATTATACACCATGCTCACATCTAATATGCAAATGTTTTTGTTTTGTTTTTTCCAAAAGATTACAAAAAGATTTGTAATGTCTCTTCTCACATGTATTTTTTGTAGCCATGTCTGTAAATAAAATACACAAAGACTGAATAAAATTCTGCCTCCTTTATCTGTATTAAGGAAGAATTGTGCGAAATCAGTCTTCTTTGGTTGCAAACCCAATTACATAACTTAAATAGTAGTAATAACCAACTTAATTTCAGTTTCTTTACATATTTAACATGTAAATACATTTAGATGAATACATTTACATTTATAAAGAGTCCAGAGAAATGATGAGAAACTGAAAATGTATGAGGTAGGTTGTGGGTGATGAGTCATAGATAGGGGTGTGACGGTTAGTATATAACCGTGAGACCGGCGGTTACAGTTGAACACCGTCATTAGAACCGCCAAAACCGTGTCATTAAAATATTTTTTACAAACATTTTTTGAATTTTTTTTAGATAGGATCATAAGATGCGCAATATATCGGAAGACATGGTTTTTACCACTTAATGAAGTTTTGTAAATCGTCAGACATGATATTTACCACTTCATTAAATTTTGCTTTGTAGAAAACCTTTCTTAAAAACGAATTTCGTTTTGAACAAATTTTATCTTAATTTTAATAAATGTTTCATCAACCAATTGCATGTATTTTAATAAATAAAAAGCAAATATAGCAGACAATGATAACCGTGACATGGATCCTCCTGCACGTAAGGATCGAGTCCTTTGATTCTCTTAATTTTCTCGTCATATCTCATCTTTGCATTAGGATTTAGTTTTAGGCTTACGGTCCGACAATATTTTCTTTATCCCGCTGCATTTTGTAGGATTATATTCTGTTTTTCAGGCAAATTTTTCATTATTTTCATGCCAAAACACTAGCCTGCTATGCCAGACCATGTTATCTGGCCAAACATACCCATAGTTCTTTGCGTTCTGATGACGTTGCCACCCAGTTGGTCACATGTTAGCGATCTCTATTGAAGGTAGCTAACATTAGCAGATAAGCCCGCACTTTTGGACATTAAAACAGGCGGCATAATGTCTGAACCAACTCAAACAGTGAATAAAATGCTGAAGATTAAGTTTTATTATAAAGAGGAAGATACACACACATGAGACCAAAATTACAAAAATGCAAACTGAATAATGCACAGCTAGCTAGAAGCTAGCGCTAAACCATTATCCACGAGTGAACATGGTAAAGTTGTCCTAATATCAAACAACGTCTTACAATCATTAAAATACAAGACGATTTAAAAACCAATGCTGTGAATGTCGCAATATATCAATACTTACTCAAAAGAGGGTTCAGCGCAACCGTGTCCCAGCAAAGAAATTCTCGACTGATGCACGCCATAGGTCCGCTCAGGATCCGCTGTTTGACGGCGCCGCCCCCGGAGCTGATCTTCTGGGCGGCACCAAAACGAATTTGACAGTCACGCAGGTTTGGCGACTTGAAGGCGGATCCAAAACATTGATTCTTAGAGGTGTGCGATACCGCTAGATTTGGTATCGATCCGATACCAAGTAAATACAGGGCCAGTATCGCCGATACCGATACCAATATCGATACTTTTTAATAATTAAGGTGGATGCGTCTTCAACCTAAATCTAAATGAATTTTCATGACTTTTAATTTGTTTTTGTGATTTGCATTTTGGGTTATTAATCAGTACTACGAAAGCTTTTGTTCAGAAACAACTTTTGGTTACTTCTGATTTATTTAAATAAACAAAGTTACAAAATGATTACTTCACAAATATAAAAAATGTAAAAACAAATTATCTTTTCAAGTAGCATGTTAATAAAAAAATGTTTCTCCTCTTGTGCACTTCTTTTCAGGATTGTTTTCTTAAAGTCACAACGTTTTACTTCACAATTGTAAAACAAATTCTCCTTATACAAAATTCCTGAAGCCGACATCTTCCACTATGGAAAGAGGCTGCAGGTCCTTCACAATCATTTCTGATAGGCGCCTTGTAATATCCACTGCTCTTGGAGAATCAGTTATTGATAAAATAATAAAAAATAATTAATTCTGGTGCACATCTAGGTGAAGTTTAAATATAGAAACTAGTATCCCTTTCACAGCTAACACAAAAAGGGTAGATCGGCCTGAAAATACAGCCATACAACGCTCTTCTTTCTCTCCGCCTCTGACTGACTGCTGTTAGAAATGCGCGGCTGAGCGGTGCGCGCGCCTGACTGCTGGTGGTAGCGCTAGTGGTGAGTCACGTGACGGTACAACACAGGAGAGGGGGCGGAGAGCAGTGTCGAGCACGAGCAGCACTCTTAGAGCTTGCTCTGCTCTGTGACAGCAGCAGCATTTTGACAAACACGGCCAGGTGGCAAAACGAGAGAAACTGAAACTTAAGTATCGATATTTTCCCGTTGGTATCGATCAATACCGATACCAACGTTGGTATCGATATTATCGATATTAGTATCGATCTGCCCACCTCTATTGATTCTGAATTCAGATCGGGACTCCGAAGTGCGTTTCGCGAATCATTTGAGATCGGGGCTTAGGAGTTTGCAAAACATTTGATTCAGATCGGGACTCCGAAGCGCGTTTCGCGAATCATTTGAGATCGGGGCTTAGGAGTTCGCAAAACATTTGATTCAGATCGGGACTCCGAAGCGCGTTTCGCGAATCATTTGAGATCGGGGCTTCGGAGTTCTCAAAACATTTGATTCAGATCGGGACTCCGAATGGCGTTTCGCGAATCATTTGAGATGGGGCTTCTGAGTTCGCAAAACATTTGATTCAGATCGGGACTCCGAATCGCGTTTCGCGAATCATTTGAGATCGGGGCTTCGGAGTTACCAAAACATTTGATTCAGATCGGGACTCCGAAGCGCGTTTCGCGAATCATTTGAGATCGGGGCTTCTGAGTTACCAAAACATTTGATTCAGATCGGGACTCCGAAGCGCGTTTCGCGAATCATTTGAGATCGGGGCTTCTGAGTTCCGAAGTGCGTTTTGCAAATCATTTGAGATCGGGGCTTCTGAGTTCCGAAGCGCATTTCGCGAATCATTTTTGATCGGGGCTTCGGAGTTCGCAAAACATTTGATTCAGATCGGGACTCCGAAGCGCGTTTCGCGACTCATTTGAGATCGGGGCTTTGGAGTTCGCAAAAACATTTGATTCAGATCGGGACTCCGAAGCGCGTTTCGCGAATCATTTGAGATCGGGGCTTCGGAGTTCGCAAAACATTTGATTCAGATCGGGACTCCAAAGCGCGTTTCGCGAATCATTTGAGATCGGGGCTTCGGAGTTCGCAAAAACATTTGATTCAGATCGGGACTCCGAAGCGCGTTTCGCGAATCATTTGAGATCGGGGCTTCGGAGTTTGCAAAACATTTGATTCAGATCGGGACTCCGAAGTGCGTTTCGCGAATCATTTGAGATCAGGTCTTTCGAGCGGATTTGCAAAGCATATGATTTTATCATGTAGGCTACTAGATCAAGTTTTAATAAAGAGAAAAGAGGTTTAGAGACAGATTTTTGTTAATAGCCTGTTAGTAATCCCACAGTCCATAGCATCAGTAACAGTGTTCAGGGTATTTCAGGACCCCAAATTAAATTCTAATTCATCTAAATGACATGACACTTAATGACTTTACCAAAACAGAAATTGGGATGTCTGATAGTATATTAGTGTAATAAAATCCCTCAGAATGTTCATATAGTGCTTTTGTTTAAAATTGTAATTTTAAATGTTTCCAGTAAATAGCAGAAATCTTCCACTTAAGTACGGCAAATTTTTCATATGACCATGAATGAAAGCAAAAAATGTAGCTATACTTTAAAGTTAACTGCATATTTATTTCGTATAAGCTTTTCATATAAACATGTAATACTTTTATTTTTCAAAAATTTAACTTTTAAACAAATTCCATTTCAACTGTATAGTAACAACATTAAAGGAAGTGATGTTGCAATTTATGATTGTCTAGATATTGGTGTTTTTAATTTCACCTCTTAAAGCACTTTCTTTCTTTTATCATTGCAAATATCAGTATTCAACATTTTGGGATTAAAACATCAAAACATTATGTATTTGTAATTGCAGGTTAAATGCATTTATATCTTGCATTAAACAGTGTGTGTAAACATCTGTCGGGGTCTCTAGAGAGCGATGTGTAGAGGATTAAAACTTGAGCCAGAGGTTCTTCACCGCTATGAGGAGACCTTTGACGTTAACGTTCTTCCATCTGGTCTCATCATCCACCCTGATGCTCCACACCTTGGTGCAGATGGCAAAGTGGTGGACCCAAATGAAGAACCTCCCTGTGGCCTGGTAGAGGTTAAGTGCCCTGACGTGAAAGAAATCGGAGAGGCATCCCACGTTGAGTTTTTTGGGGACCATGCAAAACTGAGAAAGAAACACACAATTGGCATTCCACGGTCAGCTGATGGTTACTGGCTTAGTTAACCTGGTGTGATCTTGTGACAAGTAAAACTAAAGAGTTAGATTTTTATAAAATATTTCTGACTTAATTTTTTCCCATAAAATCTAAGCATTAAATTCTGCAAAAAAAAAAAAAAAAAAAAACACTGAGAAGTATGTGAAAGATTATATGTATAATGTTGGTTAAAACCCTGAATGAGAAGGTAACAAAAGCTTAAACTTACTAGAAGATAACAAAATTTGCTTATCACAAAGCAGACAAGTTACTAGCAGGTGAGGAAGAGCATGGTGTCACTAGCAGGTGAGTAGATGATGCTGATGTCACTAGCAGGTGTGTAGATGATGCTGA
This sequence comes from Carassius gibelio, assembly GCF_023724105.1. NCBI lineage: Eukaryota > Metazoa > Chordata > Actinopteri > Cypriniformes > Cyprinidae > Carassius > Carassius gibelio. The sequence goes on along the minus strand of NC_068405.1, from coordinate 24,408,944 downwards.
TGTCACTAGCAGGTGTGTAGATGATGCTGATGTCACTAGCAGGTGTGTAGATGATGCTGACTTCACTAGCAGGCGAGTAGATGATGCTGATGTCACTAGCAGGCGTGTAGACGATGCTGATGTCACTAGCAGGTGTGTAGATGATGCTGACGTCACTAGCAGGTTTGTAGATGATGCTGATGTCACTAGCAGGTGTGTAGACGATGCTGATGTCACTAGCAGGTGTGTAGATGATGCTGATGTCACTAGCAGGTGTGTAGATGATGCTGATGTCACTAGCAGGTGTGTAGATGATGCTGACTTCACTAGCAGGCGAGTAGATGATGCTGATGTCACTAGCAGGCGTGTAGACGATGCTGATGTCACTAGCAGGTGTGTAGATGATGCTGACGTCACTAGCAGGTTTGTAGATGATGCTGATGTCACTAGCAGGTGTGTAGACGATGCTGATGTCACTAGCATGTGAGTAGATGATGCTGATGTCACTAGCAGGTGTTTTTTCCAGCTCCTTTATTTTTCCCATGCCTCAGCAAGAGCACTTAATTAACATAAAGCAAACAACAATACATGTATTATTTTGTGTTAAACATAACACTTTAATAAAAACAACTTATTAATTTGGAAAGTTACTATCACATTTATGCAATAATATACCAGTTACATAGAATATCAATTCAAAGTTAAATAAACTACAAACCATTATAAAATACATTATAAAATGTACAACAGATGTTTGTTCAACTGCTAGTATTTCCTACATTCTTGTGGATTTTATTGATAACTTTAAATGTCTTTGTTAATTTTGTGTGACTTAAGCCAGAAAGAGAGCAGAATAAAAGGATGATGGCAAAAGTATAAAAACACCACTTCACTAACCTGCTCGACTGTTAGCATAACTGCTACCATGTGCTACATTAAATGTATATAAAGTTACATCGAACAATACAAATAAAACATACTATATTTGATTAATGTCTATGGTTGCCGATAAGCTTTTAATATAAGTTATTGTTTTAGTTAACACATTACACTCACCTGGGACTGGACGGCTGTTGTAATCGTGCTCCTGTACCATCTCCACATTTACTGCTCTGCACCACAAACATCCCGTTTTGAGATATATATATATATATATATATATATATATATATATATATATATATATATATATATATATATATATATATATATATATATAATAATAGCGCAACCGTGTCCCAGCAAAGAAATTCTCGACTGATGCACGCCATAGGTCCACGGCGCTCAGGATCCGCTGTTTGACGGCGCCGCCCGAGGAGCTGATCCTCTGGGTGAATTTGACAGTCACGTGGGTTTGGCGACTTGAAGGCGGATCCAAAACATTTGATTCAGATCGGGACTACGAAGTGCATTTCGCGAATCATTTGGGATCAGGCCTTTCAAGCGGATTTGATTAAAAACATTTGATTCTATCATGTACTTGTCTAGATCAACTTTTAATAAAGAGAAAAGAGGTTTAGAGACAGATTTTTGTTAATAGCCTGTTAGTAATCCCACAGTCCATAGCATCAGTAACTGTATAATTTATTAAGGGAACTAAATAGGATGAGTTTCATTTGTTATTTTATTTTTGTAGCAATGGTCATCTTAACCTCTGTGCAGTGTTCAGGGTATTTCAGAACCCCAAATTAAATTTTAATTCTAATACTGCATCATACAAGCCTTTATTTGAGTTGAATATTTCGATATTCATGTAAGGAAACGAAGACATAATTTGATAAGTTTACATTTACATTTATTCATTTAGCAGACGCTTTTATCCAAAGCGACTTACAAATGAGGATAAAAAACAACACAACAAAAAAAGCAACAAAAAGTTTATAAGCGAGAATAAACCAGATGCATGCAAAATGAAGTCTGATATGTTAAGAAATCATATAAAATAAAAATGCTTAAAAATGTTGCCAAAATATTTGACTCAAAAAGTCCAGGGCCCGTATTCATAAAGATTCTAAGAATCCTCTCAGAAAACTCTTAATTTAGCTTAAAAACTTTTACGTAGGAGTCTTAGCTTAAGAGCGATTCAGGACCGATCTGAGAGCAACTCCGAGTAATGAAAAGACCATGCTTGTAATTTCCTATAAGGTATTTGATTGGCCTAGAATGATAAAAATTGTTCCATTCTTTCCAGTTACAGTGATTGCTGTCCTATTTAAGTGGCGGTTTGAATGTTGGTTTTAATGTATCAAACATGGAATCAAAACCAAGAAGGGCGAGAAAGCCAAACTGGACAGAGGAACAGTGTTTACTGTTAGCCCAGTTAGTGGATGAACACAAGGCCATTCTTAAAGGATAATTCGGGCCGGGTGTCACAGCAAGGGACAAGAAGCAGACATAGGAGCGTATAGCACAACTTATTAACGGTTCACCCCCCTGCTTGTGCGCACCTATGAGCCTGCTATATTCATAAATACAGTTTTTTGAGCTGCAAGGTGGGAATGTCCAGCGGAAACTAAATGAACTGCGACACAATAAGATGTTCTGAAAGTGCTGTAATTGTTTGTGTGATCACTCTGCTTACAGAAGGTTGTGACAGACCCAAATCATCACTATTACATTGTGGCATTTTCCCAGTTGCCAAATATCATAATCTAGTGATTACTTTAATTGATGTATTAAATTATAAATTATTATATAATCTATAGCGTCTTATCAACTCACTGTCATCCAATGTCTGCAACACATTTCTTCTGCCTCTTCGTCTTTCTGACATTTTCTCCTCTGCTAAAGAAACTCTTAAGCCTCTTAAAAGTCCTCGTCTGTGCTCCTAACAAGTTTGACCTTAAGACGTCTTTTAAGGGTTAAGATGCTATCTGAATTACTTTTTTCTTTACTATGATTTTTTTTTTTTAATTTTAAGAGTAAACGCCCACATTTCTAAGAATTTTCTTAGTATTTTGTCACTAGGAGCTACTTTTTGCATTAAGATTCTTTATGAATACGGGCCCAGATGATTCAAGCTGTTGGTGACTGTGAGTGTAACAGCAGCAGCAGAGATTATTAACCGTAAATGAAAACATCTAAAACTCTGATTCCTCGATTTAAAAAAATAAATAAAAATGTAACAAAACATCACATTCAGATGATATGTAGAACTCTCTGTGATTATCAGTGTCAGACTGTGTGTGTTGTTTTGTCCGGGGCTCGTGGGACAGGGGTACTACTCTGACTGTGACATCATCATCCTGGGGAGGGACTTTGAGAGGATTCAGATCATCCCAGGAGCCAAACACGGGAACATCCAGGTGGACTGTTCACTGCAGGACGGACAGGAGACACACACACACACACACACACACACACACAACATCAAGGTCTTTATAAACTGTTACAGCACTTACTCAGAGTGACACATAGCATAGCTTTTAGCCTCATGGTTGCAGTTTGAGGTTTAGGAATTCGTTTAATTAATTTTTTTTTTAGCCTTTATGTTTATGTCCGTTTTAATAATTTTAGCATTTCAACTTTTTTGTAAAAAGTTACTACTTTAATTTTAGTACAGTTTTCATTTAATTTATAGTGCTTTTTACTTTACAAATCATTGGAAAGCAACTTTACAAAAAATTAAGTTTATACAATATTTAGTAGTAGCTTACACGATTTATCTATATCATTTTACTTTAGCTTTATTTCAATTACAGAAAACATTTTTTTATAGTTTCAGTCTGTTGCTTTGGGAATTACTAGTTAGGAATAAAAGTTTAACTGTGTGTGCTTATTTACATATTTGTTTTTTAAAATAAAATGTACAAATTATATATTTTTTGTACGAGTTTCTGTCTTCTGCTGAATGCTAAAAAAGATGATGCTTTAAACACCAAAGGGTTGATGGTACCCATTCACTTCCATAGTATTTCTTCCTGTAGCATAGAAGTCAATGGGTGCCGTCAACTGTTCGCTCTCAAAAAAACATCTTCTTTAGTGTTCAGCAGAAAAAAAAACACTTGTTCAGGCTGATGAAGAGAAAACGTGATTGTTTGATTCTTCTCACACAGACAATACAGTTATATGAGTGTTAATCTAAACCATGCAACGTCAAATCCGGCCCGCCAGAGATTTCCATCCTGCCCCCAGAATAATACTGAATTCAGGAATAGCCTTGTAAGAGGAAAAAGTTTAGGGCTGGTCCGAATACCATTTTTTGAGCTTCGAAGCTTCGGTAGTAATTAACATATCTTTCTCTCTAATAAAGGCAGGAATCTGTTTCTGTATGTCCGTTTGCATTTTTTTTATTTATTTCGAGAACCGTTCATCCAATCTGCTTCACAAGGGAGTGCAGTGTCGCATTTGGTGCAATATAGATGGACACGCGAGACGCGACACATTCAGAATTAATTAACTTTTAGTAAACTACAATCAGCTCATTAGTACAACACTTTCCAAGATGGCCACACGTGTAGGTTTTGTGTTTGTTAGTCTTTTAAATCGTTTTGAAGATTACTAATTACTAGTGTTTTGTTTATGCCACTTAATTTTATTTCTATAAATTAATTGGAGACTGGAAACATCCCATGTTTGAAAAAATGTGGACTTTTATACCGATATGCCTACTTTGCTCCATGATATGGAGAATGCATGGCCTTTCGCTGTTGAACGGGAGACCTGCGCCATGTCTATGGGTTTCGCGTAAAAAAGCCACTACGGAGCGGATCGGGGAGTCGTTCATGGTTGGTGTGGATGAAATGTCGTCTGTTGGTCACGAGGGTCACATACCTGGGCTGTGTCTGTGGGTATCAAGTGCTGAGACCGCTGGAGAACGAACCAGCGATTTGGCTGTGTCGCTGAGAAGCTTTGAACTTTCCTCTTTATGGCCCGTTTGGATTGGTGATCCACCACAAAGGTTGTTCTGCCTGTTGGTCAGAGGAAATGGAAAACTGACCCATTATGCTACATCTATCTGCAGCGGGGAAGAGAAAGTGGTTTGAAAGTTGGCTCAGCTTCAAACACCAGAGGAACTAAAATCAAGTAATGGTTTACGATTTTTCATCTTAATGTGAGAAGCTTGGTAAATAAGTTGGACGCAGTTCGGATCTGGGCAGATTCGACCGATGCTGATATCATAATTCTCACAGAGACTTTGGCTGAAAAAATCAATTACAGATGATATGGTGCATATTAATGGTTATAATATTTTTAGAGCAGATCGTAGCAAAAAAGGAGGAGGGGTTGCAATTTATACTAAAATAAATATGAATTGTATTTGTACCGATTTAGTTAGTATTTAAAAATGTTTTGAACTTTTAGCTATTAATTTTTTTTTCCCTAATGGGTCTGACATGATGGTGGTCGGTTGTTACCGCCCGCCTTCAGCTTCAAGTGAGGCAATGTCATTGCTTACAGATATGTTGCACAGTTGGTCTAACTTTGATTTAGTTTTAATGGGATATTTAAACTGGACTGGTTGTCTCAGTCATCGGATTCATTTAAGGACATATGTAACTCCTTGTGTTTGGAACAATTGATAAGTTCACCAACTCATTACAAAAAACTTCTATAGCAGAAAAAACAAGAGGTATATTAGTTAAAAATGGATAAAAAGTTCTAAAAGTCAATATTATCTTAATCTAATTAATAATAACATGAACGGTCCTTCTAAATTTTGGAAATTAACAAAATCTCTTGTAGGGACAAATAAATCTGCTGACTTTCCAAAAGTTTTAAAAGTGGACCGGAGATTAATTACAAACAAGGCTGATATTGTTAATATTTGTAATAATCATTTTGTTTCAGCTAGTTTGATAACCGGTACAAACAATTCGTTGATCACTGATGAACAGGAAATTGATGAGAAGACAAATTATAATGAATCAGATTTATTTCATTTTACTCCTATATTGCCCACCTTAGTTAATAAATTACTTTCAAATTTAGACTGTAAGAAATCAGGTGGATTTGATAAAATTGAATAAGTTTTTTTTAAAGTTTCTGCGGATATTATTGCTGAACCTCTAGCATCAATTTTTAAGTTAAGTCTATCCACTAATGAAATTACAACATCTTGGAAATCAGCTATGGTCATGCCATTATTAAAAGGAGGAGATCCTTCTGATTTGAATAATTATCGCCCTATTTCTTAATTACCGGTTTTAGCAAAAGTTTTTGAATCTATAGTAAATGATCAAATGAAAGAATACCTTGCTAGTCGAAATATTTTGAACGCATTTCATTCAGGATTTAGAGCGGGCCATAGTACGATAACAGCTACTACACTTGTTATTAACGATTTAATCACCGCTCTCGATGAGAGACAGCATTGTGCGGCTTTGTTTGTTGATTTAGTGGATCATGGCTTACTGTTGCAGAGGCTTAAAAGTATAGGCCTCTGTAACTCGGCCTTGAGTTGGTTTCAAAATTATTTATTTGATCCTACGCAATGTGTTGCTATAGATAGGCTAATTATGATTCATCCGTATTAACAGTTGAGAAGGGTGTCCAGCAAGGTTCTTTACTGGCACCACTTTTTTTGCTATTTTTATAAATAAATTAGGGCAGGGAATAAAATCCGCAAAGTAAAATTTTTATGCTGACGATACAATAATTTATTCAGCAGCAGCCTCTCTCTCACAAGCTATTGAAATTTTACAGGATTCTCTTAATACTTTTCAGCGTAATTTACTCCAATTAAAATTAATTTTAAATGAGAAAAAAACTAAGTACATTGTTTTTCAAGTAGTCGTTCCATGACCACTGCCCCGTCTATTCTTACTGTTGATGACGTGCATATAGAGAGAGTAACAACATACAAATATCTGGGAATATGGATAGACGAGAAGTCGGCATTTGATGTTCATATTGATTACCTAAAAAGATTAAAACCAAGATTGGGCCTTCTTTTTCGGCAAAAAAAAAAAAAATGTTTTTCCTTTGGAGCTAGAAAGAAAATTATTCATAGTACTTTTTTACCCATTTTTGATTATGGAGAGATTATTTATATGCATGCTTCTATATATTTATTAAAAAGATTAGATTGTATTTATCATGTTGCGTTGCGTTTTATAACAAATGCTTGTTCACGTAGGCTACACATCATTGTTTGTTATATAATCGTGTAGGCTGGACGTCCTTACATCAAAGAAGGAAATCACATATATTAGTATTTGGGTATGCTGCCAAATTACATTACTATGCCTGTATAAAAAGAACTATAACACTAGATCATCGATTGGCATTAAATTAGAAGTACCTAGGATACACTCAGAATGGAAAATCAGCTTCCTCCTAATTTCAAATGATTGCTCAACTAGACAGAATTCCTTCTTTGAATGTGTTAAAAAATATATTGCGATGTTTTAAGTAATTTGAAAAAGAACGGGTACTGCACTGTGATATAAAACGCACACACACAGGTCTATTAAATTAAGCAATACTTTTAAGGTAGTCTTATATTTTTCTGACTAACAAATTGGCATAGTAAGCGTAGATTTAAATAAAAAAACGAAATTTAAATAAAGAAAAAAAACGAAATTTAAATAAAGAAAAAACGAAATTAAGTTAAATTAAAAACGAGATTAATTTAGATTAATAATAATGGGTAAAAATGCGAATACATCTTGTTTATATTATTCTATTTCCCACAATGTCAAAGCAACAAAACACAAGCTCAGACATGCACTTCGGTCCATACAAACTCAGCTGTTCTGCAACACTCCCATTGCTGGAACACGCGTTGTTTCTATTTCTAGCATGCACGCGTTTTCCTCGTGGCTCGAGCACGCATGAGACGCGTGGCTCAGTGTGCAAACTCCAACCTGTTAAATGGGAGCCGAAATAAAAAACGGACACGCCACGCAGCTGAGACGCCGGCCTTATTTAAGGGAGAATGAGAACCGTTTCGCGGGGTTCCCAGATGTGCAAAAAAATAAAATAATAATATTAGAATGTCAAATTTTCAAATCGAATACCAACCCACCAAACGAATATTCGGGTCAGTTCCATATTTATTTTTAAATCTAACGAGAAAAAAAGCTAATGAGGCACACAGGTATTTCTAACAGTACTTATCAGTCCATTCTTCATTAAAACTATGGTTCTCTGAATCAACTTTTCACTTAAGGCTCTTTGAGAGTGCCATTTTTTCCATTTAAATATATTCAGAAGGCATTTCTTATAGTGTTCTCCACAAACTATGACCTGCATGTGACAGTGATGGACAGCTTGACAGCCTCACAAATATGAAGCCTAAAATTTCGCTATCGCCCCCTGGTGGCTCGCTGCAGTACAGGTAATATGTAAAAAAATAACAAATTTGGAATTAGAATTAATATATCAAATAATAACATATTAGGATACAATTCGAATTGTATTTTATATTACGAGTATCTGGCCCTGACAGTGTCTGCAGAGAAAAATTCTGGCCCTTTAACAAATATTGTTGATGACCCCTGATCTAAACTGTGTTTGAATATGAAGCACTTTGTGTGTGAAGACATTTGTGAATCAACCAATCAGCTGTCACTCGATTTCAGAGCTGCTAACTAGAATATGATCACAGCTACTTTTATTTTCAGTATAAATATGGAGTTGAACACAAGGCTTGATGAAATGATACTGTGATAAAGATAAAGCATATTTATAATCATCAAGGCTCCTGCAGACGTATGTTTTAGGAAGATTGTCCAGAGTTTATTTTTTACTCTTTTCTTTTACCTGCCACCGTTCGACTCGGACACAAACAGGAGAGATTTTAATTTGATGAAGGTCATGGTGTTCTTCTTCACCGCAGAGAATGATGCTCTTCCTCTTGTTTTCCAGCTCAAACATCTGAACATCCTTAAATCGAGAAGCATTTACTGAAATATAAATGAGTTCATGTTTAAAACAAGAACAAATATCTGTCAGCGGCTCAGAAAAACAACAGTTTTCACCTTTGGCAGAATTTTTTTCCCCCCATTTTAAGCATTAACCCATACAAATCTAAAAATAAACATATTGAGTAGATAATAAAAATTAATATCTGTGGTCATTATACATCTCCTGCAAATGTCTTGGTTTCATGATGTTCATATATTAGCACTGGAATACAGAGCGTAATAATTTTTTCTTCCCCAGATTATTGCTGATGTGAAGCAGTGAGGAATCCGCTGTATAGTGATCATGCTCTCTGCCCTTTAACCTTTCAAATCTGAATATATATGCCAATGAATCTAATTTTATATCGAGTATGAAGAGATCTGTAATATACTTTACTGTATGTAATGAGAAAATAAATTACTTAATGCAAAGTTTTTTTTTATTTTATGAATGATTATGTCATCTTTTATTATAAACATCAGTGCAGTATTAGCATTTGTATCAACATTATTAGAAATGTCTGAATGAATCAGAATCAAACGATTAAGTGATTAATGCAGAGATTTTCTTCCTATTAATGCTTCCAAAATAAAAGTTTGTTTATTTGTGTACCGTGTATATTTATTATGCATTAATAAAGACACACATGCCTGTATATATTTTAAAATAGTTACATGCATATATTCTTATCATTTATAAATAGTATATAAACATAAAATTCTTAAATATATACACATGCATGTGTGTGTATTTATATATGCATAATAAATATACACGGTACACCACATATGTAAACAAAAAGTTATTTTTAACGTGATTAACCGTTTGACAGCATTAATATAAATATCTAAACATTCTTGAATCAGGATGAATTTACTGTACAAGTAAAATGACTTCGAAACCAACAACAACCCCATATTGTGTACGTTTTTGCTTAAAACATGCAAAAATATTTACCAATGATGTAAGAAAAATAATCTGAATTCAAAGGCTAAACAAGATTCTTTTTCTTCCCCCATTGGCAGATATTTCTGCTCGTTTTAAGCCAAAACTAACAACATTTTGATCATTAAAAATTTTAAAATTAAAATGTTACTTGTACAGTAAATGCATCTTGATTCAGGAATATTCAGATATTTATACTAGAACACAAGACACAAACACTTAGTAAGAGGATTGTTTGCGGTCTTACTATGTTTCCATCCACCAATTTTTATGCCCACTTTGGGATATCAGATAAAAAACACCTGATGGAAACTAATACAAATTATAAAAATGTGCATCATAAAAAAAAAAAAAAAAGCATTCAACAAAGTAGGATACATTTCTTATCTGGGAAGAAAAGATGCACATAAACGACGATAGAAACACTTAAATGTGCATCATATGTCTAGGGGTAAATGTGGAAGCAACCAGAGTAAAATATTTTAAGTCCTCTCTGAGTCCTGCCACAGTTGTCCAGAAAAAGATTTTATTTTACAGCTCGTGGAACACGTACAAAAAAAAGAAAAAAAAAAAAAAAAAATTCAGGAGAGGATAAGGTCAAAACAAGCTAACTGAAGTTAATTCCCTGTAGCTATACTAACAAAGAAAAAGAAAACCAATAACGGTTTTATACCCTAGCTCCCTTCCTAACCGAAAACAAAAACACAACACAAGTAGGCAAACATTAAAGTCGCCGCTAAAAGATGTTAATAAAAGCAGCTACAAACTAACTAAAATAACAAAAGGTAAGTATTGAAGAATATCACAATGAATAAAGAAACAAAAGCACTACAATACCCAAAGCAGAACACTAAGCAGCTCAACAACCACCAACTGAAACAACAAGCCGCGCAGAACACAGAGAACACTCTGGAGAAAGATCTTGGAGAAACGTTCTCTCCTCTCTGGTCGCTGGAGCTCTGCTTTTATTCGGACTCTCTCTTGATTGGTAAGCAGGTACAGCTGGAAGTAATCAACTACCTGCCAGGCAGTTTGAGGAGAAATCATGAAAAAACATGGAAAGAAGAAACACACATTAAAGGAAAATATAAATCAATGAAGACTTCGTCTCCGCACGTAACACCCCCACCCGTAGTTACAAACTATAATTTCTTTTAGTTTGTAAAAGAGAGAAACAAAACAAACCACACATTTTATGAGCGGTTCAGTCATCAATATGATCTTTTGATAAAGCATCTGCTACTACATTCTCCACTCCTTTTTTATACTTTATATCAAGAACATACTCTTGCAGCATAAGAGACCATCTCATTAATCTCTGGTTTGAGTTTGCCATCCGAGACAGGAAGAGGAGAGGGTTGTGGTCAGTGTATACAATAATAGGGCCCATATTACCGTTACCCACGTAGACCTCAAAATTTTGCAGTGCCAACAACAAGGCGAGAGCTTCCTTTTCGATGGTACTGATTCAGATAGGGACTCCGAATCGCGTTTCGCGAATCATTTGATCGGGGCATCGGAGATCGCAAAACATTTGATTCAGATCGCGACTCCGAATCGCGTTTCGCGAATCATTTGATCGGGGCATCGAGATCGCAAAACATTTGATTCAGATCGCGACTCCGAATCGCGAATCATTTGATCGGGGCATCGGAGATCGCAAAACATTTGATTCAGATCGCGACTCCGAATCGCGTTTCGCGAATCATTTGATCGATCGGAGTTCGCAAAACATTTGATTCAGATCGGGACTCCGAATCGCGTTTTGCGAATCATTTGATCGGGGCATCGGAGATCGCAAAACATTTGATTCAGATCGCGACTCCGAATCGCTTTTCGCGAATCATTTGATCGGGGCATCGAGATCGCAAAACATTTGATTCAGATCGCGACTCCGAATCGCGAATCATTTGATCGGGGCATCGGAGATCGCAAAACATTTGATTCAGATCGCGACTCTGAATCGCGTTTCGCGAATCATTTGATCGATCGGAGTTTGCAAAACATTTGATTCAGATCGGGACTCCGAATCGCGTTTCGCGAATCATTTGATCGAGGCATCGGAGTTTGCAAAACATTTGATTCAGATCGCGACTCCGAATCGCTTTTCGCGAATCATTTGTTCGAGGCATCGGATATCGCAAAACATTCGATTCTATCATAGGCTACTAGATCAAGTTTTAATAAAGACAAAAGAGGTATAGAGACAAATTTTCGTTAGTAATCCTACAGTCCATAGCATCAGTAACTGTAGAACTGTAAAACAGTAACTATACAGATAAACTCTGTTGTAAAAGCTAGTTTCTTTCAACTTAGGCTACTTACCAAATTGAAGCCATTTCTATCTTTCAAAGATTTGGAGAGGGTTATACATGCTTTTGTCACCACTCGCCTGGATTATTATAATGCTTTATAGGAGTTAACCAGGCCTCTCTTTCTATATTGCAAACAGTTCAGAATCCTGCCGCTCGACTCCTTACGGGAACCAGTAAACGAGAGCACATTATGCCTGTTCTTGCCTCTCTTCATTGGCTACCTGTTTGTTTTAGAATACAGATTAAGATTTTATTGTTTGTTTTTAAATCTCTTCATGGTCAAGCCCCAGTTTACATAGATGATCTACTGATGATGCATGCTCCTCTCAGGTCATTGAGGTCTGCTGACCAACTACTCTTATCTGTTCAGTGAAGTGACATTCAGCCAAGTATGGTGACCCATACTCAGAATTTGTGCTCTGCATTTAACCCATCCGAAATGCACACACACAGAGCAGTGAACACACGCACACACACTGTGAGCACACACCCGGAGCAGTGGGCAGCCATTTATGCTGCGGCGCCCGGGGAGCAGTTGGGGGTTCGATGCCTTGCTCAAGGGCACCTAAGTCGTGGTATTGAAGGTGGAGTGAGAACTGTACATGCACTACCCCCACCCACAATTCCGTCCGGCCCGAGACTAGAACCCACAACCCTTCGATTGGGAGTCCAACCCTCTAACCATTAGGCCACGACTTCCCCTTGTCTTGTTCCTAGAACAAGACTTAATTATGTCAGTGTCCAGCACTTTGGCTAACCTCGGTTGTTTTAAATGTGCTTAACAAATAAAATTGTATTGTATTGTATAATTTAGTAAGGGAAAAATAAAACAAAACAGGATGAGTTTCCATTTTTATTTTATTTATGTAGCAATGGTCATCTTAACCTCTGTGCAGTGTTCAGGGTATTTCAGGACCCCAAATTAAATTCTAATTCATCTAAATGACATGACACTTAATGACTTTGTTCATATAGTGCTTCTGTTTAAAATTGTCATTTTAAATGTTTTCCAGTAAATGGCAGAAATCTACCACTTAAGTATGGCCAATATTTTTCTTAAAACACTTTCTTTCTTTTATCATTGCAAATATCGGTATTCAACATTTTGGGAATAAAACATCAAAACATTATGTATTTGTAATTGCAGGTTAAATGCATTTATATCTTGCATTAAACAGTGTGTGTAAACATCTGTCGGGGTCTCTAGAGAGCGATGTGTAGAGGATTAAAACTTGAGCCAGAGGTTCTTCACCGCTATGAGGAGACCTTTGACGTTAACGTTCTTCCATCTGGTCTCATCATCCACCCTGATGCTCCACACCTTGGTGCAGATGGCACAGTGGTGGACCCAAATGAAGAACCTCCCTGTGGCCTGGTAGAGGTTAAGTGGCCTGATGTGAAAGAAATCGGAGAGGCATCCCACGTTGAGTTTATTGGGGACCATGCAAAACTGAGAAAGAAACACACAATTGGCATTCCACGGTCAGCTGATGGTTACTGGCTTAGTTAACCTGGTGTGATCTTGTGACAAGTAAAACTAAAGAGTTAGATTTTTATAAAATATTTCTGACTTAATTTTTTCCCCTAAAATCTAAGCATTAAATTAAGCAAAAAAAAACAAAACACTGAGAAGTATGTGAAAGATTATATGTATAATGTTGGTTAAAACCCTGACTGAGAAGGTAACAAAAGCTTAAACTTACTAGAAGATAGCAACATTTGCTTATCACAAAGCAGACAAGTTACTAGCAGGAGAAGAGAAGCATGATGTCACTAGCAGGTGTGTAGATGATGCTGATGTCACTAGCAGGTGTGTAGATGATGCTGATGTAACTAGCAGGTGTGTAGATGATGCTGATGTCACTAGCAGGTGTGTAGATGATGCTGATGTCACTAGCAGGTGTTTTTTCCAGCTCCTTTATTTTTCCCATGCCTCAGCAAGAGCACTTAATTAACAAAGCAAACAACAATACATGTATTATTTTGTGTTAAACATAACCCTTTAATAAAAACAACTTATTAATTTGGAAAGTTACTATCACATTTATGCAATAATATACCAGTTACATAGAACATCAATTCAAAGTTAAATAACCTACAAACCATTATAAAATAATTTGAATTCTGCTTGTACAACAGATGTTTGTTCAACTGCTCGTATTTCCTATATCTTGTGGATTTCATTGATAACTTTAAATGTCTTTGTTAATTTTGTGTGACTTGAGCCAGAAAGAGAGCAGAATAAAAGGATGATGGCAAAAGTATAAAAACACTGCTTCACTAACCTGCTCGACTGTTAGCATAACTGCTACCATGTGCTACATTAAATGTATAAAGTTACATCTAACAATACAAATAAAACATACTATATTTGATTAATGTCTATAGTTGCCGATAAGCTTTTAATATAAGTTATTGTTTTAGTTAACACATTACACTCACCTGGGACTGGACGGCTGTTGTAATCGTGCTCCTGTACCATCTCCACATTTACTGCTCTGCACCACAAACATCCCGTTTTGACGCGTGATTTAACGTCTCCGCAACTTTTCCACGCAAACCTGGAAGGCACAGCCCACGGTGCGAGATCGACCGTACTCCGGTTGGACACGGACCTCATCCTCCGTGAAGGGCTTAGCACACACTAAAGTACCTTTCCTCACAGTTATTGTCGCCTCCTCCTCTCACCGTACCCAGCAAACAGGGGACGTCCCCAGGGGGCCGCACAAGATCCCGGGCCCTATGCAGAGGCAGTCCTAATTAAATTGCAAAATAAATGTAGCTGTAATATGTTAATGTAATGTACACTGTAATTAAATTAGTTAATTATGATATTGTTAATGATCACAAAGGGAGTTACATTTGAATATTTTCACACATATACATATTTAAAATATGAGACACCAATGTTTCTGGAGTTGAAGACACAGAATATGACACATGCTTATTTCATAACTGTTTTATTTCCTATTTTGGTTTGTGTAAATGATTATTTATTTATTTATTTTATTTTATTTTTAGATTAACTGCCTTTATTCCAAGGCATTGTTAGATGACAATGTTTCCTGTCGTAGCTATGCGAAGATTTGATTTCAAAAGCAGCATCATAGCTATTAAACTATATCTTATGATTTTAAATCTGTATTTAACCTAAAAAAGATTGCAAAGTAAAAAGAGCTGCTAAAGTCCTATTTTGAGGTGGTTGTATGTTACAATTAAATTATAGTCTTAATTCAAGTGAAGAAGGATTCTGAAATCTGAGAGTAATCAGTGTTGAGGACCACTGTAACATTAACCCTGCCTGCTTTAGATGATTCAAAATAATCAAAATCTGAAAACAATAGAAATTTAGAAAAGTAATCAAATGTAATCAGTTACATTACTTAGTCATTTGAAACAGTGACACTACATATTACATTTTAAATAAGGTAATTTGTAATCTGTAAACTATAACATTTCCAAAGTAAACTTCCCAACACTGGACCTGACACCTTGCAACTCAGACAAAGACAGTTGACAAAATCAAACTAATATAAACTCATATTGGATTTTAAAGGGTATTTTTGCCTAAAGCAAAATCCTGTAATAATAACGGATTGCAAAATTTGCTGATTGATTTTTTTTTTTTTTTACTATATAGATTTAAATACATTGTAAAATAAAGTTAATGTTAAATTAATAATTTTCATTTCTGGAAAAATAAAAATAGTAGTAACTTCTGTAATGAAAAATTTAATTAAATCAGGAGTCAGTTTCAGCATTTAAACATCAAAATCATGATGCCTTTGGATGGAAGGTCCTGAGAATCCACCCCATCACCGGACACTGTCCACACCGGTCATGAGACTGAGCTGAAGACTTTGCTGGATAAAATTGTGGTTGTGTGCTGTGCTTTGACCAATATGTGTCCAAGTATTGTTGTGAAGGCGTCATGTTAGAATTATACACCATGCTCACATCTAATATGCAAATGTTTTTTTTGTTTTGTTTTCCAAAAGATTTTGCAATGTCTCTTCTCATGTGTATTTTTTTAGCCATGTCTGTAAATAAAATACACAAAGACTGAATGAAATTCTGCCTCCTTTATCTATATTAAGGAAGAATTGTGCGAAATCAGTCTTCTTTGGATGCAAACCCAATTACATAATTTAAATAGTAGTAACAACCAACTTAATTTCAGTTTCTTTACATATTTAACATGTAAATACATTTAGATGAATACATTAACATGTAAATACATTTAGATTAATACATTTACATTTATAAAGAGTCCAGAGAAATGATGAGAAACTGAAAATGTATGAGGTAGGTTGTGGGTGATAAGTCATAGATAGGGGTGTGACGGTTAGTATAATAACCGTGAGACCGGCGGTTACAGTTGAACACCGTCATTAGAACCGCCAAAACCGTGTCATTAAAATATTTTTTACAAACATTTTTTATCAAAAATTATTTTCATTTTTTAGATAAGATCATAAGATGCGCAATATATCGGAAGAAATGGTTTTTACCACTTAATGAAGTTTTGTAAATCGTCAGACATGATATTTACCAGTTCATTAAATTTTGCTTTGTAGAAACCCTTTCTTAAAAACGAATTTCGTTTTGAAAAATTTTTATCTTAATTTTAATAAATGTTTCATCAACCAATTGCATGTATTTTAATAAATAAAAAGCAAATATAGCAGACAATGATAACCGTGACATGGAAGCTCCTCCTGCACGTAAGGATCGAGTCCTATGATTCTCTTAATTTTCTCGTCATATCTCATCTTTGCATTAGGATTTAGTTTTAGGCGTTATGGTCCGACAATATTTTCTTTATCCCGCTGCATTTTGTAGGATTATATTCTGTTTTTAAGGCAAATTTTTTATTATTTTCATGCCAAAACACTAGCTTGCTATGCCAGACCATGTTATCTGGCCAAACATACCCATAGTTCTTTGCGTTCTGATGACGTTGCCACCCAGTTGGTCACGTGTTAGCGATCTCTATTGAAGGTAGCTAACATTAGCAGATAAGCCCGCACTTTTTGACATTCAAACAGGCGGCATAATGTCTGAACCAACTCAAACAGTGAATAAAATGCTGAATATTAAATTTTATTATAAAGAGGAAGATACACACACACTAGACCAAAATTACAAAAATGCAAACTTAATAATGCACAGCTAGCTAGAAGCTAGCGCTAAACCATTATCCAGGAGTGAACATGTTAAAGTTGTCCTAATATCAAACAACGTCTTACAATCATTAAAATACAAGACGATTTAAAAACCAATGCTGTGAATGTCGCAATATATCAATATTTACTCAAAACAGGGTTCAGCGCAAATGTGTCCCAGCAAAGAAATTCTGGACTGATGCACGCATAGGTCCGCTCAGGATCCGCTGTTTGACGGCGCCGCCCGCGGAGCTGATCCTCTGGGCGGCACCAAAACGAATTTGACAGTCACCCAGGTTTGGCAACTTGAAGGCGGATCCAAAACATTGATTCAGATCGGGACTCCGAAGTGCGTTTCGCGAATCATTTGAGATCGGGGCTTCGGAGTTTGCAAAACATTTGATTCAGATCGGGACTCCGAATCGCGTTTCGCGAATCATTTGAGATCGGGGCTTCGGAGTTCGCAAAACATTTGATTCAGATCGGGACTCCGAATCGCGTTTCGCGAATCATTTGAGATAGGAGCTTCGGAGTTCTCAAAACATTTGATTCAGCTCGGGACTCCGAATCGCGTTTCGCGAATCATTTGAGATCGGGGCTTCGGAGTTCGCAAAACATTTGATTCAGATCGGGACTCCGAATCGCGTTTCGCGAATCATTTGAGATCGGGGGTTCGGAGTTCGCAAAACATTTGATTCAGATCGGGACTCAGAATCGCGTTTCGCGAATCATTTGAGATCGGGGCTTCGGAGTCTGCACATTTGATTCAGATCGGGACTCCGAAGCGCGTTTCGCGAATCATTTGAGATCAGGTCTTTCGAGCGGATTTGCAAAGCATATGATTTTATCATGTAGGCTACTAGATCAAGTTTTAATAAAGAGAAAAGAGGTTTAGAGACAGGTTTTTGTTAATAGCCTGTTAGTAATCCCACAGTCCATAGCATCAGTAACAGTGTTCAGGGTATTTCAGGACCCCAAATTAAATTCTAATTCATCTAAATGACATGACACTTAATGACTTTACCAAAACGGAAATTGGGATGTCTGATAGTATATTAGTGTAATAAAATCACTCAGAATGTTCATATAGTGCTTTTGTTTAAAATTGTAATTTTAAATGTTTCCAGTAAATAGCAGAAATCTACCACTTAAGTACGGCAAATTTTTCATATGACCATGAATGAAAGCAAAAAATGTAGCTATACTTTAAAGTTAACTACATATTTATTTCGTATAAGCATTTCATATAAACATGTAATACTTTTTTTTTCCCAAAAATGTAACTTTTAAACAAATTCCATTTCAACTGTATAGTAAAAACATTAAAGGAAGTGATGTTACAATTCATGATTGTCTAGATATTGGTGTTTTTAATTTTACCTCTTAAAGCACTTTCTTTCTTTTATCATTGCAAATATCAGTATTCAACATTTTGGGAATAAAACATCAAAACATTATGTATTTGTAATTGCAGGTTAAATGCATTTATATCTTGCATTAAACAGTGTAAACATCTGTCGGGGTCTCTAGAGAGCGATGTGTAGAGGATTAAAACTTGAGCCAGAGGTTCTTCACCGCTATGAGGAGACCTTTGACGTTAACGTTCTTCCATCTGGTCTCATCATCCACCCTGATGCTCCACACCTTAGTGCAGATGGCAAAGTGGTGGACCCAAATGAAGAACCTCCCTGTGGCCTGGTAGAGGTTAAGTGCCCTGATGTGAAAGAAATCGGAGAGGCATCCCACGTTGAGTTTATTGGCGACCATGCAAAACTGAGAAAGAAACACACAATTGGCATTCCACGGTCAGCTGATGGTTACTGGCTTAGTTAACCTGGTGTGATCTTGTGACAAGTACATGAGGTGACTTCCATGTGGAGAGGGTATGGAGAGATGATGAGCTGATCACAGAGATCACGGCTAAAGTTGTTGAATTCTACTTTGGCATATACATTCATTTTTTGCTAGGAAGAAAATAGGCAAGAAACATTTCCCAACAAATGATGTTCCTGTTCTATAGTGAATGTAGTTCTATAGTGTTCTATTACAAGAAAAAACAGTTACCCTAATAAGTCATGCGTCAATTAATTATATTTTATTGTTATTTATGTTATATTGTATTGTTGCAACATACCTACCCCAAACTGGAAAGATATGTCAGGAGGGGCTGTTGATTTCTGATGTGTTCAGAATCTGAAACGATATTGCAGATCATAAGTAAAACTAAACAGTTAGATTTTTATAAAAAATGACTTAAATTCTGACTTAATTTTTTCCCCTAAAATCTAAGCATTAAATTCAGCAAAAAAAAAAAAAAAAGCACACTGAGAAGTATGTGAAAGATTATATGTATAATGTTGGTTAAAACTCTGGCTGAGAAGGTAACAAAAGCTTAAACTTACTAGAAGATAGCAAAATTTGCTTAACACAAAGCAGACAAGTTACTAGCAGGTGAAGAGAAGCATGATGTCACTAGCAGGTGTGTAGATGATGCTGATGTCACTAGCAGGTGAGTAGATGATGCTGATGTCACTAGCAGGTGAGTAGATGATGCTGATGTCACTAGCAGGTGTGTAGATGATGCTGATGACACTAGCAGGTGTGTAGATGATGCTGATGTCACTAGCAGGTGAGTAGATGATGCTGATGTCACTAGCAGGTGTGTAGATGATGCTGATGTCACTAGCAGGTGTGTAGATGATGCTGACGTCACTAGCAGGTGTGTAGACGATGCTGACGTCACTAGCAGGTGTGTAGACGATGCTGACGTCACTAGCAGGTGTGTAGACGATGCTGACGTCACTAGCAGGTGTGTAGACGATGCTGATGTCACTAGCAGGTGAGTAGATGATGCTGATGTCACTAGCAGGTGTGTAGATGATGCTGATGTCACTAGCAGGTGTGTAGACGATGCTGACGTCACTAGCAGGCGTGTAGATGATGCTGATGTCACTAGCAGGCGTGTAGACGATGCTGATGTCACTAGCAGGCGTGTAGACGATGCTGATGTCACTAGCAGGCGTGTAGACGATGCTGATGTCACTAACAGGCGTGTAGATGATGCTGATGTCACTAGCAGGTGTGTAGACGATGCTGACGTCACTAGCAGGTGTGTAGACGATGCTGATGTCACTAGCAGGCGTGTAGACGATGCTGATGTCACTAACAGGCGTGTAGATGATGCTGATGTCACTAGCAGGTGTGTAGATGATGCTGATGTCACTAGCAGGTGTTTTTTCCAGCTCCTTTATTTCTCCCATGCCTCAGCAAGAGCACTTAATTAACATAAAGCAAACAACAATACATGTATTATTTTGTGTTAAACATAACACTTTAATAAAAACAACTTATTAATTTGGAAAGTTACTATCACATTTATGCAATAATATACCAGTTACATAGAACATCAATTCAAAGTTAAATAAACTACAAACCATTATAAAATAATTTGAATTCTGCTTGTACAACAGATGTTTGTTAAACTGCTAGTATTTCCTACATTCTTGTGGATTTTATTGATAACTTTAATTGTCTTTGTTAATTTTGTGTGACTTGAGCCAGAAAGAGAGCAGAATAAAAGGATGATGGCAAAAGTATAAAAACACCGCTTCACTAACCTGCTCGACTGTTAGCATAACTGCTACCATGTGCTACATTAAATGTATAACGTTACATCTAACAATACAAATAAAACATACTATATTTGATTAATGTCTATAGTTGCCGATAAGCTTTTAATATAAGTTATTGTTTTAGTTAACACATTACACTCACCTGGGACTGGACGGCTGTTGTAATCGTGCTCCTGTACCATCTCCACATTTACTGCTCTGCACCACAAACATCCCGTTTTGACGCGTGATTTAACGTCTCCGCAACTTTTCCACGCAAACCTGGAAGGCACAGCCCACGGTGCGAGATCGACCGTACTCCGGTTGGACACGGACCTCATCCTCGTGAAGGGCTTAGCACACACTAAAGTACCTTTCCTCACAGTTATTGTCGCCTCCTCCTCTCACCGTACCCAGCAAACAGGGGACGTCCCCAGGGGGCCGCACAAGATCCCGGGCCCTATGCAGAGGCAGTCCTAATTAAATTGCAAAATAAATGTAGCTGTAATATGTTAATGTAATGTACACTGTAATTAAATTAGTTAATTATGATATTGTTAATGATTACAAAGGGAGTTACATTTGAATATTTTCACACATATACATATTTAAAATATGAGACACCAATGTTTCTGGAGTTGAAGACACAGAATATGACACATGCTTATTTCATAACCGTTTTATTTCCTATTTTGGTTTGTGTAAATGATTATTTATTTATTTATTTTATTTTATTTTTAGATTAACTGCCTTTTTTCCAAGGCATTGTTAGATGACAATGTTTCCTGTCGTAGCTATGCGAAGATTTGATTTCAAAAGCAGCATCATAGCTATTAAACTATATCTTATGATTTTAAATCTGTATTTAACCTAAAAAAGATTGCAAAGTAAAAAGAGCTGCTAAAGTCCTATTTTGAGGTGGTTGTACGCTACAATTAAATTATAGTCTTAATTCAAGTGAAGAAGGATTCTGAAATCTGAGAGTAATCAGTGTTGAGGACCACTGTAACATTAACCCTGCCTGCTTTAGATGATTCAAAATAATCAAAATCTGAAAACAATAGAAATTTAGAAAAGTAATCAAATGTAATCAGTTACATTACTTAGTCATTTGAAACAGTGACACTACATATTACATTTTAAATAAGGTAATTTGTAATCTGTAAACTATAACATTTCCAAAGTAAACTTCCCAACACTGGACCTGACACCTTGCAACTCAGACAAAGAGAGTTGACAAAATCAAACTAATATAAACTCATATTGGATTTCAAAGAGTATTTTTGCCTGAAGCAAAATCCTGTAATAATAACGGATTGCAAAATTTGCTGATTGATATAATTTTTTTTACTTTATAGATTTGAATACATTGTAAAATAAAGTTAATGTTAAATTAATAATTTTCATTTCTGGAAAAATAAAAATAGGAGTAACTTCTGTAATGAAAAATTTCATTAAATCAGGAGTCAGTTTCAGCATTTAAACATCAAAATCATGATGCCTTTGGATGGAAGGTCCTGAGAATCCACCCCATCACCGGACACTGTCCACACCGGTCATGAGACTGAGATGAAGACTTTGCTGGATAAAATTGGGGTTGTGTGCTGTGCTTTGACCAATATGCGTCCAATATTGTTGTGAAGGGGTCATGTTAGAATTGTACACCATGCTCACATCTAATATGTACATGTTTTTTTGTTTGTTTTCCAAAAGATTTTGTAATGTCTCTTCTCACGTGTATTGTTTTAGCCATGTCTGTAAATAAAATACACAAAGATTGAATGAAATTCTGCCTCCTTTATCTATATTAAGGAAGAATTGTGCGAAATCAGTCTTCTTTGGTTGCAAACCCAATTACATAATTTAAATAGTAGTAACAACCAACTTAATTTCAGTTTCTTTACATATTTAACATGTAAATAGATTTAGATGAATTCATTTAGATTTATAAAGAGTCCATAGAAATGATGCTGTCTGCAAAAGCACCACAACACAGGCTTTTCACATGCCCTTCTTTTGGGCTGGAGTGTGTTACCTTGACCAGTCGCTCTGCTCATAAGGATCGAGTTCTTTGATTCTCTTTATTTTCTCGTCATATCTCATCTTTGCATTAGGATTTAGTTTTAGGCGGTATGCTCCGACAATGTTTTTTTAGCCCGCTGCATTTTGTAGGATTATATTCTGTTATTCACGCAATTTTTTCATTATGTTCATGCCAGAACACTAGCCTGCTATGCCACACCATGTTAACTGGCCAAACATACCCATAATTCTTTGCGTTCTGTTCAGTTGGTCACGTGTTAAGGATCTAGCGATGGTAGCTAATATTAGCAGATAAAAAAAAACATTAGCAGATAAGCCCGCACTTTTTGACATTCAAACAGGCAGCATAATGTCTGAACCAACTCAAACGGTGAATAAAACGCTGAAGATTAAGTTTTATTATAAAGAGGAAGATACACACAAGAGACCAAAATTACAAAAATGCAAACTTAATAATGCACAGCTAGCTAGAGCCAAACCATTATCCACGAGTGAACAAGTCGTCCTAATATCAAACAACGCCTTACAATCATTACAAGATGATTTAAAAACCAATGCTATGAATGTCGCAATATATCAAAACTTACTCAAAAGAGGGTTCAGCGCAACCGTGTCCCAGCAAAGAAATTCTGGACTGATGCACGCCATAGGTCCGCGGCGCTGATCCTCTGGGCGGCACCTAAACGAATTTGACAGTCACAGGGGTTTGGCGATTTGAAGGCGGATCCAAAACATTTTATTCAGATCGGGACTCCGAAGTGCGTTTCCCCAATTATTTGATCGGGGCTTCAGAGCGAGTTCGCAAAACATTTGATTCAGATCGGGACTCTGAATCGCATTTCGTGAATCATTTGATCGGGGCTTCGGAGCGAGTTCCGCGAATCATTTGATCGGGGCTTCGGAGTGAGTTCAAAACATTTGATTCAGATCGGGACTCCGAATTAGCGCGTTTCACGAATCATTTGATCGGGGCTTCGGAGCGAGTTCAAAACATTTGATTCAGATCGGGACTCCGAAGCGCGTTTCGCGAATAATTTGATCGGGGCTTATGAGCGAGTTCAAAACATTTGATTCAGATCGGGACTCCGAATTAGCGCGTTAAGCGAATCATTTGATCGGGGCTTCGGAGCAAGTTCAAAACATTTGATTCAGATCGGAACTCCGAATTAGCGCGTTTCACGAATCATTTGATCGGGGCTTCGGAGCAAGTTCAAAACATTTGATTCAGATCGGGACTCCGAAGCGCGTTTCGCGAATAATTTGATCGGGGCTTCGGAGCGAGTTCAAAACATTTGATTCAGATCGGGACTCCGAAGCGCGTTTCGCGAATAATTTGATCGGGGCTTCGGAGCGAGTTCAAAACATTTGATTCAGATCGGGACTCCGAAGCGCGTTTCGCGAATAATTTGATCGGGGCTTCGGAGCGAGTTCAAAACATTTGATTCAGATCGGGACTCCGAATTAATTAGCGCGTTTCACGAATCATTTGATCGGGGCTTCGGAGGTAGTTCAAATCTAATTGGTTACCTAACGTTGAAACGACGTTGATTTCATTTGGGTAAAACTACTTTACTATTAACATTTTTTGCTTGTTTTAAAAATCACACATGCTACTAAATAAATTCGCCCGTATAAGTAAAACTTTATTAAACACATCACATTCAGACACAATTGCTTTATTATTTATACAATACAGTTTATACACAGTTACAAATACATGTGTAGAGCACAAACCTTCTAAGTCAAGAAAATGCTTTTACACACAAACAGGTATAAAGTATATTATAGGCTAATAAAAATTGTGTCAAGTAACAAATTAAAAGCTGTATTCACTGAATTAAAAATATAAATATATGACCAAATGTGTTTGACTTACAGTGGGTCACAAAAGATGCAAGGCAGAACCTTAAAAAAACTGACAGCCTCAGTCACAGTTCACTATCATTGCTTTTCTAAAAATATTATATATATATATATATATACACACATAAAAAAAATGGTGACCGAGGCTGTCACTCTTTGCTTTTGTGTTCCACAAAATAAAAGACATATGAGTGAGATGATGAGTTATAAAGAAGACAGAAGTACATAGTAGAATTTTCATTTGCAATCAAAACTTGAGTTGTTTGTAATATCAGGGATGTGACCTCATCAGGTCAGGTTTGATCATGTAGGCCACAATTAGACAAAGTACATTTTTAGTGTATTTTTTTATATATATATCCTATGACTCCATGATTAAATTCTCTAAAGTTTGGGGGTAATTTTTTTTTATCATTTGCTTAAAAAATATTATGTTTTGTATATTTTCATATAAAATGGCAACATTTGATGTAAAACATGTATTTCTTTTATTTTTATTACATATATAAAATGTAAACAAAAAATGCCTTTTGTTATTTAGCATGTGCTATTTAACTAATTCACTTTTAAAAACTCTTTGCATCTACACCAAACATGCAAATGATTTTTGGATTCAAAATGTAAATTTTTACTTAAAAGTGAAAAGTTTGCATCCCCTGAACATTCAGTTGTTAATGTCCCTTTGTTATATTTGCATACAGTACATCTACTGTACAATCGAGACACTTTGTACATTATTATAACAAAATTGAGCACTTGTGACAGAGGAATTTGTATTTGTAGAGAATATTTCAATAAATCATCAAGAAAATGTTTTTGGAGTTGCAAGCTTGTATTTGTTTCTTTCTCTCTCACAAACACAACAAAACCTTCTCAAAATCTTCTCTACAGGTGCATGAATCCTATTCTGCAAATTAACAAATTCACAGGCTCAGTTATACCAGATTTATGCAGGGCTGCATTTCATTATGCTCATATTATTGATTTTTTTTTTCCTGAACTGTGTTTATTAGAACTGGACATATTTACAGACTTTATGATAATAGTAATATTTGTAGATAAGATCATGGTAGAATGACTTGCATTTATTAATTTGAGCAGCTGAGTCTTCAGCCATTTTCCAAAGCACTTACCTTTTCTATTCAATTAATTTCCATTCAATTTGACGACGCCATGACGAACGGCAGAATCACCGGAAGCACAAGCTAAATAGTAGTGGACGAGCGGGAAGTTTCAAACAGTTTAATTCAATTCAAGTTTATTTGTATAGCGCTTTTTACAATACAAATCGTTACAAAGCAACTTTACAGAAAATTATGTTTCTACAATATTTAGTAGTAGCTTATGGTGGTGACTGTCAGTTTGTGCACGTTTGACAGGATTTTTAAAAAAAATGTATACAAGACGTAGTCAGCTAGACGATTAACATTATTAATATTATTAATTAATAATTGTTATATGATGCAGTCACACATGTAGCAATAATTGTTAGTTCTGTTTGTTGATTCAGGGTTAGCATCATCTGGGGTCCTCTGAGGGTCAGCATCATCTCTTCTCAGGTGTTCTGGATCCAGACTGGAGCTTGTGTAAATCCTAGTTACCACGGGATGAAGATCCAGCAGAAACAGAGAAACACATAGAGACATCATTAGCATAGCTGCTGATCCAACAAAGTAAAATTAGTTTAACCCAAGCTAATGAATAAAAATGCACATTTGATCAGATGCAACTACACTCACAATTTAAGAGATAAATTATTCGAATGCTTGGTGAAAGAGATGTGTTTTTAATCTAGATTTAAAGAGAGAGAGTGTGTCTGAACCCCGAACATTATCAGGAAGGCTATTCCAGAGTTTGGGAGCCAAATATGAGAAAGCTCTACCTCCTTTAGTGGACTTTGCTATCCTAGGAACGACCAAAAGTCCAGCGTTTTGTGACCTTAGGGTGCGTGATGGGTTGTAGCGTGGTAGAAGGCTAGTTAGGTACGCTGGAGCTAAACCATTTAGGGCCTTATAGGTAAGTAATGATAATTTGTAACTGATACAGAACTTAATAGGTAGCCAGTGCAGAGACTGTAAAATTGGGGTAATATGATCATATTTTCTTGACCTGGTAAGGACTCTAGCTGCTCTAGCTTGTTCTACCTGTAGCTTGTTTATTGACGAAGCAGGACAACCACCTAGAAGTGCATTACAATAGTCCAGTCTAGAGGTCATGAATGCATGAACTAGCTTTTCTGCATCAGAAACAGATAACATGTTTCGTAGCTTGGCAATGTTTCTAAGATGGAAGAATGCAGTTTTTGTAACATTAGGAATATGATTTTCAAAAGACAAGTTGCTGTCTAATATAACACCCAGATATCTGACTGTAGAGGAAGTAACAGTACATTCGTCTAGTTGCAGATTGTAATCTACAAGATTCTGTGTAGTGTTTTTTGGTCCAATAATTAATATCTCCGTCTTATCCGAATTTAATTGGAGAAAATTATTTGTCATCCAATCTTTCACATTTTTAACACACTCTATTAGCTTAGATAATTGAGAAGTTTCATCTGGTCTCGTTGAGATATATAGCTGAGTATCATCAGCATAACAGTGGAAACTGATCCCGTATTTTCTAATAATATTACCAAGGGGCAACATATATATTGAAAATAGAAGGGGACCTAGGACGGATCCATGTGGCACTCCATATTTTACTGATGATAAATGAGATGACTCCCCATTTAAGAAAACAAAATGGTAGCGATCGGACAGGTAGGATCTAAACTATCTTAGAGCCTGCCCTTGAATACCTGTATAGTTTTGTAATCGATCTATGAGTATGTCATGATCTATGGTGTCGAACGCAGCACTAAGATCAAGTAAGACTAGAAATGAGATGCAGCCTTGGTCTGACGCAAGGAGCAGGTCATTTGTACTTTTAACAAGTGCAGTTTCTGTGCTATGGTGGGGCCTAAAACCTGACTGAAATTCTTCATAGACATCATTTTTATACAGGAAGGTGCTCAATTGAGCAGACACAACTTTTTCTAAAATTTTAGACATAAATGGAAGATTTGAAATAGGCCTATAATTTGTCAGTACACTAGGATCTAGTTTTGGTTTCTTAATAAGAGGCTTGATAACCGCCAGCTTGAATGATTTTGGGACGTGTCCTAAAGATAACGACGAGTTAATGATATTGAGAAGCGGTTCTTCGGCTAAAGGTAACAGCTCTTTCAGTAATTTTGTGGGTACAGGATCTAATAAACATGTTGTTGGTTTAGATACAGTGATAAGTTTATTTAGCTCTTCCTGTCCTATATTTGTAAAGCACTGCAGTTTATCTTTGGGTGCGATGGATGAAACTGAAGTGTTAGACGCTGTAGAATCTACATTCGCTATTGTATTTCTAATGTTATCTATTTTATCAGTGAAGAAATTCATAAAGTCATTACTATTTAACGTTGGTGGAATATTTGAATCAGGTGGCGTCTGGTAATTTGTTAACTTAGCCACTGTGCTAAATAAAAACCTAGGATTGTTTTGGTTATTTTCAATGAGTTTGTGTATATGCTCTGCCCTAGCAGTTTTTAGAGCCTGTCTATAGCTGGACATACTGTTTTTCCATGCAACTCTAAAAACTTCTAAGTTAGTTTTTCTCCATTTGCGTTCAAGACTACGAGTTTCTTTCTTGAGAGAGTGAGTATTACTGTTATACCATGGCACAGTACATTTTTCTCTAACCTTTTTCAATTTGATGGGGGCAACAGTTTCTAATGTATTAGAGAAAATAGTGCCCATGTTGTCAGTAATTTCGTCTAATTCGTGTGTATTTTTGGGTACAAATAGCAGTTGAGATAGATCAGGCAGATTATTTGCGAATCTTTCTTTGGTGACTGGAACAATAGTTCTGCCCAGACGGTATCGCTGAGACATATAGTTAATGTCAGTTATACGCAGCATGCACGATACAAGGAAATGGTCTGTAATATCATCACTTTGAGATACAATATCTATAGCAGTAAGATCGATTCCATGAGATATAATTAAATCTAGTGTATGATTAAAACGATGAGTGGGCCCGGTGACATTTTGCTTGACTCCAAAAGAGTTTATTAGGTCAGTAAACGCAAGTCCTAATGCATCATTTGCATTGTCAACGTGAATATTAAAATCTCCCATGATTAGCGCCTTATCCACTGTAACTAGGAGGTCTGAGAGGAAATCTGCAAATTCTTTCAGGAATTCTGTATACGGCCCTGGTGGTCTATACACAGTAGCCAGAGCAAGAGATACATTAGATTTCTTTTGCATGTCTGACAGAGTAACATTTAGCAGAAGTATTTCAAAAGAGTTAAACCTGTATCCTGTTTTCTGGGTAACATTGAGAATATTACTATATATTGTTGACCAGTCTGACGGGGCTCATGCTTATAACAGTAGTTTGGTGGAGTAGACTCATTTAGACCAAAATAATCATTTGGTTTTAGCCAGGTTTCAGTCAAATAGAGTACATCAAAACTATTATCTGTGATCATTTCATTCATAATAACTGCTTTGGGTGTGAGTGATCTAATATTTATGAGCCCAAACTTTAAAATTGTTTTTGTTCATTTACTTTACATTTTTCTGGTTTAATTGTGATAAGATTTTTTCTAGATCCTACATTATATTTATATTTTGACCTCACTATTTGGGGAACAGACACAGTCTTAATAGGTTTTACAGCGCAAGTACCTTAAGCGGGTGGAACAAAACTCATCATAATGGTTATTTGAGAATTGTCTTACTAGTCACATGGAGCGAAGTGCCCTGGAGATGTTGTCAGAAAGCAGCTCCGCTCCGACTCTGCTGGGGTGTAATCCATCAGCGCGAAACAGTCTAGGACGCTCCCAGAAAACATTCCAGTTATTAACAAACAGCAGTATCTGTTCTTTACACCATGACAACAACCATTCATTTAAAGCAAAAAGTCTACTGAACCTTTCGTGTCCTCGTCGATACGTGGGCAGTGGTCCTGACACGACGATCGTCGCCGCGGGCGTCGTGCTGCGAACCGTCTCGATCAGGCTCCTGAAGTCCCTCTTCAGCGTCTCCGTCTGCCGCAGCGTGGTGTCGTTAACCCCGGCGTGAAGCACGACCGCTCTGGGGCTCTCGTCGTCCTTCAGGATCGCGGGAATCTGCGCAGAAACATCGAGAACACGAGCACCAGGCAAACAATGAGTGTGCACAAACGTAGCACGGACGTGTCGGACGATGGAGTCTCCGATGATCACAGCGTCGCGTCCTGTCTCGCGGAGGGGAGCGAAGCGGTTACGGGTGAAGATCTCGAAGGCAGGAGGGGGAGAAGTCGTCGCCCGGGACCCAGCTCGCGTCCTCCGCTGTGGATGCACCCAGGGTCCGTGGTGTCCCGGCGTCGCAGTGAAGGACATCTGGGAAGATCGCGTCCTGGGTGCACCGGGCCTGCGCAGAGAAACACACGGAGTAGACGTGGTGGGACTGTTAGCAGCACGCTGTATACTTACCCCAGACTTGTGAGCGTCAGCCCGGGATGATTCCAGCGCGGCTCTCCGCTCTCTCAGCTGGGCCTGCCTCTGTTCCAGGTCACGAATCTGCTTCCCCACGGCCTCGAGCTCGAGCTGCACAGAGTGGAGACATTCATCCGCCATTAAAGCAAGTAACAGTGAGTACAGCAGAGTAGTAAGTATAATACACTTTATGCCAAGATGATTTATGACTTTGACCTTTGACCTTTTGACAGGTTGAACTTCCGGTAACCCTATGATGGATGGGCGGAACTTTCCGACTTCAAGGGTTAACCTATGACCTTCCCACGCATCGATCATGCGGTTTTGACAGAAAGTTTTACCCTATTGACCTAATTAGTTCTAAATCATGGTTTTGACGGCTAGTTTAAACGTAAGATGAAAGACTCCCCACACATCGATCATGCGGTTTTGACAGAAAGTTTTACCCTATTGACCTGTTAGTTCTAAATTAAAATGGTATATGAAAGACTCCCCAATCATCGATCATGTGCTTTTGACAGAAAGTTTTACCCTATTGACCGTTAGTTTGTTTGAAGTCTGTGCCAGTTGTTTGAAGTTTGTGTCAGTTAGCTTGTTTGAAGTTTATCACAGTTATACGGTTATGTGTGTGTGGTTATACGGCTTCTCCCCCTCCCATTACGTTTATGAGCGGTGTATAAATGGGGTCTGTGTGTTCTACATTTATATATATAAAACATCCTATAATTTATATATATAAAACAATTAAAGATTGAAAAACATTTCAGTTATATAATTTATATAATCTAAAACACATTTTAATTATTTCACATTTATATATAAAACATTATATAATTTATATAATCTACAACACATTTTAATTATTTCACATTTATATATATAAAACATTATATAGTTTATATAATATACATAATCTAAAAACAATTTAACTAAGGTTGAAAAAACATTCCGTTCTTTTAAAAAAAAAGGTTATAAATTAAACCGTATAAAAAAATATACTGAAACCGACTGTTTCAGATAAAACAACATCTTTTTTTTTCTTTTTCTTTTTTTAGAGAGCAGGAAAGAGATGTTTTCACATCACCTTCCTGACCTGCAAGTATTCACAGCGTCTTCGTTTGCACGCTACACTTCACTTTCTTCCGAATTTACTAACCAATCATAATATCTTCAAAGCCATTTTTAATTAAAACCAAACGTATCTCACACGGGAGTACCATGATTTTGACAGTTTTCTGACGGTTCACCTATGAATTACGGCTGGTGCGCGTCTAGCATCTCTTGTACCCCTTTCTCTCTCTCCC
>NC_068405.1:24369854-24372354 GCF_023724105.1 Carassius gibelio | reverse complement strand
TTCCTGACTTTGCCGTGTTTAATGGATGCTAGATCTCATCACGCCGCAGCGAATTGTAAACCACACACTTCCTCATCGCATTACGCTAAGAAACTGCACATGGTTAAAGCTATTACACCATAAACTGTCTAAAGTTGTTAATGTACAAGCACAGTAAACTATTTCTACAAAAAATATCATTGCACTACTGTTTTTGCATATAATACATCATTCAACAATACTTTTGCACACTCATTCAACTATTTATTACCAGCCGTTCTCACGTTCCTGCTGTTCATAATGTATATATAATCCTTCATTGCTCCGTTCATAATGTACATACGATCCCTACATTGCATTCATATTTATATTCTGTACTCTGATCAATATCGTATATAGCAACTACGCTGTATAGTCTGCACATCATAGCTTTACTTACTCTGCACTTTTATGTATACAAAACACTATATTCTTGCACTTCTGGTTAGATGCTAACTGCATTTCATTAGCTCTGTACTTGTACTCTGCATAATGACAATAAAGTTGAATCTAATCTAAACAAGTACAATCGTACGCTTCCAGGACTCTGCTCATTCTTTCTGTTTCAATTTGTTTAAACGGACTTTCGCATTCTTATCTTATTTTCAGCAACTAAGCGTTATTCCTAGGCCTCGCGGATTGTTTTCTAGTTTTGGCCCTCAAATTCTTTGTTCATACGTAGCGATATCTCTGTGAATTTGCTTGATTTCATAAAATATCTTTTACGCTATATCATTATCCTATCCTAGTTTATATCAGATACAAGTTTGTTTCTTCATATTTCTCGTAAGTCAAACCCCTAACCACGGCCCTTCACCCTCCTCCGCTTTTTGAGCGCAACACCCACAACCTATTTTTTGGTAGAATGTACAGAAGATCCACCGCTACTTCCTCATGACTACGGCTAGTCTTTATCCCCTGTGAGCGGCTGACCTCATAAACTCTGCAGTTATCGCAGGTTTTCTTATGATCTGTGAACAAGGGTTCAATCAAAATATTATCTACGTGGACTGACAGAATCGGCTTCAACGATCAAATTTGTCTGAAACTGACGCACTCTCAAATTTTCAAATAATAAGGCTTCGACGGATCTGAACCATTTGAAAAAACACTGGATCGTCGTGGATTTTAAGACGCTCGGTTTACTTCTTGGAACAAAATCTGAAAAGGATGTCCGCCACTACCAGCGCTGCTGCGGATGATCGAGTGGAGTGTGGCGGTGACGAAGGAAAGATGTGTCCTGTAAAAGCCAACATAGACTCTATGTTTAAACAATGTTACAGAGAGCAAATGATTGATCTGATGCATAAAATCATAGATGATGCGTCTGATCCGAATCATGATTGTACGACGGATTCCAAGCGCGTAACAAATCTCAAGAAAGAAATGGACGTTGTAAGAAGTCTGAAAAATAACCCGTGGCCCGATTTGACAAGCTTGTATACGACCAGCAGGGCGCCGATTTGTGTAACGACCAGAAAAATTCTGTATGTTACGGCCGAATGTAGCGGCGAGATGTACATTAACGAGACTCTCTGTCTGTGTACGTGCATAACGGATTTGTGTGTGATGTTAGTCGCTAAACATTACGGTTTCGCCATACCTGAAATTATTGAAACCGTCGTCGATTTCATAGTAGAACAAAACTTGAGGGCCTGCCGAGATTTTCTTTTCTGGCTAGATAACTTGTGATGTCATGTCATCCCTATTGTTTGTAATAACAATTTAATCACTTTCTTCATTACTTCATTGTAAATTCAACACTGTTTTGTTGAAATAAAAGTTTGAATCCTCTCATCGGATATTCTTTCTCAGAGTTCATTTTTTGGATTTTAATGATTTAGCACATTACAATGAGTATACTGTCGCGGATACTCTAACGGGGGTAGAATGGACGGGTTTGACTTACGAGAAATATGAAGAAACAAACTTGTATCTGATATAAACTAGGATAGGATAATGATATAGCGTAAAAGATATTTTATGAAATCAAGCAAATTCACAGAGATATCGCTACGTATGAACAAAGAATTTGAGGGCCAAAACTAGAAAACAATCCGCGAGGCCTAGGAATAACGCTTAGTTGCTGAAAATAAGATAAGAATGCGAAAGTCCGTTTAAACAAATTGAAACAGAAAGAATGAGCAGAGTCCTGGAAGCGTACGATTGTACTTGTTTAGATTAGATTCAACTTTATTGTCATTATGCAGAGTACAAGTACAGAGCTAATGAAATGCAGTTAGCATCTAACCAGAAGTGCAAGAATATAGTGTTTTGTATACATAAAAGTGCAGAGTAAGTAAAGCTATGATGTGCAGACTATACAGCGTAGTTGCTATATACGATATTGATCAGAGTACAGAATATAAATATGAATGCAATGTAGGGATCGTATGTACATTATGAACGGAGCAATGAAGGATTATATATACATTATGAACAGCAGGAACGTGAGAACGGCTGGTAATAAATAGTTGAATGA